>NC_044993.1:41446848-41652387 GCF_008728515.1 Papio anubis
GCCTGAGCCTCCCAAGTAGCTGGGATTACAGGCATGTGCCACCATGCCCAGCTAATTTTTGTATTTTTAGTAGAGACGGGGTTTTGCCATGTTGGCCAGGCTGGTCTTGAACTCCTAACCTCAGGTGATCCTCCTGCCTCAGCCTCCCAAAGTGCTGGGATTACAGGTGTGAGCCACTGTGCCTGGCCTGGATTTGAATTCTTTAGGTGGCTAATTCCACCTTGGAAGACATCTATTGACTCATACAATGAAACATGAGAATTTAACTCTCACTTTACCTCCCTTCCACTAGTTTCCTCCACTTCCACTAGTACTACTTTTACTTCACCTATTGGTTACTATTGTTCATTTACATATTCAGGACTTTATATCTTCTCCATCAACCTGACATACTCTCTTCACTCCTCACTTTGTAAGACAGAACCCATTAGCATTTTCTCCACACTTTTTCCTCCACTTCCCATACTTCTTTTCTCAGCTACACTTAAAAAGAAAGAAAAAAACCACTTTTCTTATAGTACAACATAAAGAAAAGTGCACATATCATGAGTACAGCTTGATGAATTTTCATAAATGGAACTGGTTTCATAAATAGAACTGTTGCAATAGGTAGCTAGACATGAGCGGGCAGGGGAAGCCATCTCCCACCATGACTGGCAGGCATCTGTCAGGTGACGGTCAGGCAGTTGTTACACTGTCTCTCAGAGATCATTATTGGTCACAGCCAGCACTAGGCAAAGGTAGTCTCCCAGTGGATAGAAAAACCCTGAAGCTGGTGATTAGCTTCCTAATAAGATCTCAGAAGCTGGGTAAGTGGGCTCACACAGGCACACTAAGAGGCAAAAAGTTTAACTCGTTCCTTAAAGGAACACTCAACTGGTAAGGGAAGAAGCCTCAAGTGAGCATGCACACAACTCCAGGAAACACACTGTGCATGCTCCCCTCCCAAGTGCTGGCAGGCCACTGCACCTGCGGACAGCCCACCCCAAGGGAAGGATTAGGGAGAAGGGACCCAACACCCCCAGAAACGTGCCAACATATAAAACCCCAAGTCAAAGGTCAAAACAGTGCATTTGATCTTGCAAGTCACCCACGTGGCCCTCTTCCAAGTGTACTTTACTTCCTTTCATTCCTGCTCTAAAACTTTTTAATAGGCTGAGCATGGTGGCTCACGCCTGTAATCCCAGCACTTTGGGAGGCCGAGGCAGGCAGTTCACTTGAGGCCAGGAGTTCAAGACCAGCCTGGCTAACATGGTGAAACCCCACTCTACTAAAAATACAAAAATTGGCCAGGCACAGTGGTTCACACCTGTAATCCCAGCACTTTGAGAGGCTGAGGCAGATGGATCACCTGAGGTCAGGAGTTTGAGACCAGCCTTGTCAACATGGTGAAACCTTGTCTCTACTAAAAATAAAAAAAATTAGTTGGACATGGTGACAGGCCCCTGTAATACCAGCTACTCAGGAGGCTGAGGCAGGAGAATTGTTTGAACCCAGGGGGCAGAGGTTGCAGTGAGCTGAGATGGTGCCACTGCACTCCAGCCTGGGCAAGAGAGTGAGACTCCATCTCAAAAAAAAAAAAAACAAAGAAAATCTGAATCATGAGGCATGGCTACAAGGGAAGGGGGCCTGGAAACAGAGTCTGCAATGGGAACAGAATCATTCATGCATCAGCCCTTAGGATGACACACAGGCAGCCTCAAACAAAATCTGGTTCCATTAGGAAAAAGAAGGGAGAGAATCATTTAGGGGTAGGTAACTGTTTGCATCTACCACAGACACCCGCATCTATACCAGAGGTACACATATTCCTGTGAAACTCATACGCTTGCCCTCACATCTGCCCAAGCAGAGAGAAGAGGCTCTCCTCTCTGCTCCCAGAGCCCCCGTAGACACCTCAGTGTTGGTGTTAATTACCCGGCTTGGAGCTGCTTGGTCTCTATCTTCTCTCAGGACTGTGAACTCCACGCAGGAGGGATTGTGTGGTCATCTTGGAATCTCCAGAGCCTGACCTCCAATAGGGCATTTGAGACCTACTGAGGAATGAGGGAAAGACGGGAGAGAGGGAGAGGTGGAGGGAGGCAGGATAGGCAGGAGAAACAAGGGAGTCATGGGTATCTTTTGGATTAACTTTTCTGGCCCCTGAGAACAATGTCTGTTGATTTTGGATTCTGGAGCTTTTAGTATAGTCTGGTCTAAACAGGAATTCGCAGAACACCCAGAATGCAAAGCGAACATGACTTCTTTAGTTTTTCAGTGTCCAATGAGCTCTTTACATTGTAGAGAGACGAGGGTGAGAAAGGAGAGCTGTGTCTGCTCCAGCTGTGTGTGTGTCTGGCAAACAGGAGCCCAGGGCAATGATTTCTCAGCTCCTTTAAGGCCCACCCCTTCTCCTCCCCAGGATGGTTCCTTGGTACAGAGGGTCACTGAGTCCTGGAGATGACAGGAGGGTCACTCCCATCTAGGTAGGGTCCTATGGATGTGCATTGGTCTCTGAAGCTGAGCATCTCCTCTGCCCTGCCCCTGGGACTGGCGATGCTGAAGTGTGAGTGTACATCGGGCACCATCCGTGCTCTGGGCCATAGAGGCCTCAGCACCCAGCTAGGCCTCTGAGGGTCCGCAGCCTCTCTCTGGCTCTCTGCGTCTCCTTGCTGGGACTTGGTGAAACCTCCAGGTCCCCAAACGCCACACCTTGAAGAGTCAAGGGGTTCTGCCCTAGACTCATTTTTGTAGCTGCGTTTGACACCACATTCTCGCCATCTCTTCAGTCTCTTGTTAAAAATGTTGCCAAACCACAGGATAGGCCTCCCAGGGCTGGCAGCCTCCCCTAGACAGTGTCCAGGGAAGCTGATCATGAGCCTTTGTGTCTTCAGGCTCCACTGCTCCCAGCTGGGTGAGCCTGAAGCCCCTTCTCACCTAGGCAGAGCCCCAAAGAGCAATGAACAGGAAGGGCCCAACCATCTCACCTACCTCAAGATCCCTGCTTCTCACAATCCTGTGAGGAGGAAAGAACAGGCTTTTCATGTTTTCCTTTGTATGACTGAGACTTCCACATTTCCACTAATCCATACCTTTCTCTCTGACTCCAGTTTCACAGCTCCACTCTGGTTGCAGATGGGGTACCTGCAGGGAGAGAAGCCAGCCCACTAGTATGGGAACATAAACATTATTTCAAAATATCAGGCTGGGCACAGTGGCTCACACTGGTAATCCGAGCACTTAGGGAGGCCAAAGAAGGAGGAGCACTTGAGCTCAGGAGTTTGAGATCAGCCTGGGCAACATGATAAAACCCCATCTCTATAAATAATACAAAAATTAGCCGGGTGTGGTGGCACACGGCTGTAGTCCCAGCTGCTCAGGAGGCTGAGGTGGGGTGGGAGGATGGCTTGAGTCTGGGAGGTCAAGGCTACAGTGACAGACCTGCACTCCAGCCTGGGTGACAGAGTGATACCATGTCTTAAAAAAAAAAAAAAGAAAAAGAAAAAAAAAATCATACTGATACAAAATGAACCCAGATACACTTGAAAATAAGAACTTTTTACTAAAAAATATAGGGTAGCCAGGCATGGTGGTGCATGCTGGTAATCCCAGCTACTCAGAAGGGCAAGGCAGGAGGATCACTTGTTCCCAGAAGGCAGAAGTTGCAGGGAGCCGAGATCACACCACTGTGCTCCAGCTTGGGTGACAGAGCAAGACCAAGTTTCAAAAAAAATAGATAAATACAGGGATCTCTCACGTGGATCTCAAGGCAGGGAATGAAGTCTACTTAATTCAAATCAAATGGCAGGATGAGGCAGTCCCACGGTCCCCTGCAGTAACAAACACATCATTTCTCAATCTCAAAGACAGATTCTCAGGACGGAATCAGGTTGGCCAGGCTGGGTCCTGACCAGGGGGTGGGATCATGAGGTACAAGTGTAGCTTCCAGGAAGCCACCAAGGTGGGAGAGGACATTGTAGGGGCAGTTCCCTTAGGAGGAACAATGGTTTCTGGGCTAGGCAGACACCTTTCATATTGTCCACTTTGATAGAGACCCAGACAAATAGTTGATGAAAATGAACTTAGGTTCTCAGAGCAACATAAACACACTTCATTAAATATGAGCTTTGTCAAAGAAAATACAAATGCTGTTTTAGACCACATTCAGTGTAAATATGTGGCTTTCTAAATGTTTTCTGTATTAGATAGCTGACTTGCCACTTCCACCACTGTTAATTATTTTGTAGGACATTTACACGTCCTGCCTCTCCTGCATAGGAGTCATGAGGTCCAGAAGCTTTGTAGGTGTTAAAGGAAAAAAAGAGTGATGAGGTGACCATGGACTCTAAGATCTGACACCAAAAGTAAAAGCAACAAAAACATTGGACTTCATGAAAATTTAAAGCTTTTTAAAAATTACTTTTATTCTTTAATTTTAATTTTTTTTTTTTTTTTTTTTTTTGAGACAGGCTTTCACTCTGTCACCCAGGCAGTGGCGCGATCTCGGCTCACTGAAACCTCTGCCTCCTAGATTCAAGCAATTCTCCTGCCTCAGCCTCCGTAGTAGCTGGGATTATAGGCGCTACCACACCCAGCTAATTTTTGTATTTTTGTAGAGACCAGGTTTCGTCATGTTGGCCAGGCTGATCTCGAACTCCTGATCTCAAGTGATGCACCCACCTTGGCTTCCCAAAGTGCTGGGATTACAGGTGTGAGCCACTGTGATTGTGTCACTCCAGCTCGGCTGACAGGGTGAGACCCTGTCTCAAACTGGTACGAAATGAACCCAGGTACACTTGAAAGTAAGAACTTTTTGTTAAAAAGATGTGGGGTAGCTAGGCATGGTGGTGTGTGCCTGTAATCCCAGCTACTCAGAAGGCCAAGGCAGGAGGATCACTTGAGCTGAGGTTCTTCTTAAGAGGTGCAGAGTTTCTGTTCTTGGTAATAGAAAAATTTTAGACATAGTGGTGATGGCTCTGCAATATTGTGAATGTCATTAATGCCACTAAATGGTACACTTAAAAAGAGTCAAAATCACATATTTTATATTGTATATATTTTACCATAATTAAGAGAAAAAAAATCAATGAGAATGCTGAGTGAAAATTATCAGTATTACTGGTGCAGGGTTGCACCAAATTCCCCAAACATGGGAGCCAGGCCTGTTGAAATTACTACATCATCAGTTGTGTTCGTTTCCTTTGTCAAAAACAAACAAGCATGTAAGAAGAAAGAAAAAAGGGACATGGTTATCTGTACCCTCTCTTCTTGATTTGGAAGGGGGAATACCACATTGTAATTGTCATGAGTTGTAATTAAAAGGTACAGGGAGGTGACTGCATGGCAAGGTTCCCCTTTAAGACATCATAATGCTATTAGGTGTTTATCTCTGGTTAAAAATGAGAGCTGCATTCGTGCATTGTGTAGTTAAGCAGTCTTTTGCCATGTGTGTATCCATATCTAAAGGCGTGGTTATTTGCGTGGCTGAGTACCCTGGCCTGAAAGAAATTCACCATATGACAACTGGAGTCAACAGACTCTGAAATCTATTTCTGTCAAATATCTAAAGTAATTACTATGCTGTTATAAAACAATTATGTTTGATCCAGCAATTTCAATCCTGGTTATGTACCTCCCAAAATGAAAATGTACATCCATAGAAAAATTTTTACATGTTCATAGAAGCTTTATTCTTAATAACCAAAAAGTAGAAACAACCAAATGTCCATCAACTAATAAATGAATAAATAACATGCAAGATAACCATACAATGGATTATTATTCACCAATAAAAAGGAATGAAGAACTAATACATGCTACATTTATGAACTTTGAAAACATCTTAGGGCCGGGTGCGGTGGCCCACGCCTGTCATTCCAGCACTTTGGGAGGCCAAAGTGGGCAGATCACCTGAGGTCAGGAGTTCAAGACCAGCGTAGCCAACATGGTGAAACCCTATCTCTACTAAAAATACAAAAATTAGGCTGGGCATGGTGGCTCACACCTGTAATCCCAGCACTTTGAGAAGCTGAGGTGGGCAGATCACCTGAGTTCGTGAGTTTGAGACCAGACTGACCAACATGGAGAGACCCCGTCTCTACTAAAAATATAGAATTAGCCAGGCGTGGTGGTACATGCCTATAATCCCAGCTACTTGGGAGGCTGAGGCAGGAGAATCGGTTGAACTCAGGAGGCAGAGGTTGCAGTGAGCCAAGATTGTGCTATTGCACTCCAGCCTGGGCAACAGAGCAAGACTCTATCTCAAAAAAAAGAAAAAGAAAAAAGAAAACATGTTAAGTAAAAGAAGCCAGTCATGAAAGGCTACGTATTATATTGACTCCGGTTATTTGAAATGTCCAGAATGGGCAAATCTATGTAGACAGAAAGTAGATTAGTGGTTGCCTAGGGATGGGGGGCTGGGGATGAGGGAATAAAGGGTGATAGCTAATGGATATGGGGTTTCTTTTTAGCATGACGAAATGTTTTAAAAATAATTTGTGATGACCATTGCACAATTCTATGAATATACTAAAGGAAATTGAATTGTATACTTTATTGTTGTTAGAGGCAAGGATCACACTCTGTCACTCAGGCTGGAGAGCAGTGGCACGATCACGGCTCACTGCAGCCGCAACCCCCCAGACCCAAGCGATGGTCCCACCTCTCAGCCTCCCGAATAGCTGTGACTGTAAGCACGTGCCAGTATGCCTGGCTAATTTTTGTATTATTTGTAGATGTAGGGTTTCACCATGTTGCCAGGCTGGTCTCGAACTCCTGGGCTCAGGCAAGCTGCCTGCCTTGGCCTCCCAAAGTGCTGGGATTACCCATGAGCATCCGTGTCCAGCCTGAATTTTACACTTAAAAAGAGTGAATTGTATGGTATGTGTATTATGTATCAATAAAGCTGTTATTGTATAATGCCCACCCCCATTCCCGCCCCCCCCCCAACCAAAACCTCCACACACAGCATAAAATGAAAAGGTCTGCATGGCTGGCTGACTAGATGTGAGGACTAAGTTAGAGCAAGGTCCACACAGTCTGAATCTGATCTGCCGTGTGTGTAATTCCCTATGGGCTACAATGTTCTAGTTTTTTTATGAGTGATTTTTGGAATATCATTCCTAAGATGAACACATATGCATTGCATTAAATTAAACAAAATGCAGAAATCTAAATTACAAAAGCTGTATGTATTTTAAAACCAACGATGAGTGGTTTAAATTGCATTTGACAGATCATTTATTTAGAGAGGCAGAGAGATAATTATGCTTCTTGAGTTACATTCATGTAATTTTTTTTTTTTTTTTTTGGAGATGGAGTCTTGCTCTGTCATCCAGGCTGGAGTGCAGTGGCATGATCTCAGCTCACTGTAACCTCCCCCTCCCGGGTTCAAGTGATTCTCCTGCCTCAGCCTCCTGAGTAGCTGGAATTACAGGCGCCCGCCACCACGCCAGGCTAATTTTTGTAATTTTAGTAGAGAAGGGGTTTCACCATGTTGGTCAGGCTGGTCTCGAACTCCTGACCTCGTGATCCACCCCCCTCGGCCTCCCAAAGTGATAGGATTACAGGCGTGGGCCACCACACCCGGCCTCATGTAATCTTTTAAAATAGCTTTATTGAGATATAATTTACATATTATACATTTCACACATTTAAAATGTATAATTTAATCATTTTTCGTTTCTTCCACAGGTGTGCAACCATCACCACAACCAATTTTAGGACATTTTTTGTAACCCCAAAAGAAACTGTATAACCTTTGGCAATCATCCTTTATTACCCCACCCATTTCCCCAGCCCTAGGAAACCACTTATCTTTATATAGATTTGTTTATTCTGGACATTTCCCATAAATGGAATCATATCTTTGGTCTTTTGTGACTGGCTTCTTTCGTTAGCATAATGGGGTTCTGTTTGTTTGTTTTGTTTTGTTTTTTATAGAGACAGGGTCCCCCTGTGTTGCCCAGGCTGGTCTCCGTCCTCCTACCTAGGCCCCCCAAAGTGCTGAGATTACAGCTGTGAGCCACTGTACCTGGCCTATCATGTTTTCAAGGTTCATTTATGTTGCAGGATATATTCTTGTTTTTTTGTTTTTTGTTTTTCTTCTTTGAGATGGAATCTCGATCTGTAACCCAGTCTGGAGTGCAGTGGCGTGATCGCAGCTCACTGCAACCTCTGCCTGTAAGGGTTCAGGTGCTCCCTAGTAGCTGGGACTGCAGACACACGCCACCAGGCCCTGCTAATTTTTGTATATTTAGTAGAGACGGGGTGTCGCTATGTCGGCCAGGCTGGTCACAAACTCCTGACCTTAAGTGATCAACCAGCCTCAGCCTCCCAAAGTGCTGGGATTACAGGCATGAGCCACCATGCCCAGCTATTCTTTTTTGTTGATGAGTAATATTCCACTGTATAAATAGACCACATTTTATTTCTCCATGCATCAGCTGGTGGACATTTAGGTCATTTCTACTTCATGGCTATTATGAATAGCCATATGAATGTTTCCATGAATATTCGCGCTCAAGTTTTCACGTGAACATATGTTTTCAATTTTCTTAATATATGCTCAGGAGTGGGATTGCTGGGTCATATGGTAGCTTTCTTTGAGGAACTGTCAGACTGTTTCCCAAAGCGGTTACACCGTTTCACATTCTCACCAGCAGTGGTGAGGGTTCCAATTTCTCCACATCCTTGCCGACACTTTTTATTATCTGTCTTTTGCATTATAGCCATTGCAGTGGATGTCAAGTGTTATCTTATGTGGTTATAATTCCTAATGGCTAAGGACGTTGACCTTTTTTTCCAGTTTACTCTAACTCCCCTGTGCCTGCTTGTTTAGGTCCTAGCCATCTCCTTTCTTGTTTTTTTTTTTTTTTCAAGAGACAAGGTCTTTCTCTGTGGCCCAGGCTGGAGTGCAGTGGCACAATCACAGCTCACTGCAGCCTCAAACTCCTGGACTGAAGCCATCCTCCTCTTTCAGCCTCCTGAGTAGCTGGCACGATGGCACTATTTTTTGTGAAGAGAGGGTCTTGCTATGTTGGCCAGGCTGGTCTCAAACTCCTGGGCTCAAGCCATCCTCCCACCTCAACCTCCTGAGTAGTTGCAATTATAGGCTCCAGCCACTGCACCCGGCCCTCACTGCACCTGGCACTCACCATCTCCTCTCTGACTGATTTGCATGCCTCCTAACTGGGCTTTGCATTTTCCATTTCACTCCCTAAGATGCAATCCTGGACCATGCCACTTTCTGTTTAAAACCTTGAATGGCTCCCTGTTGCCCACAGGACAGAGCCTGCACTTTGAAGTATGGCATTCAAGACCCTTCACAGTCAGTCTCCACTCTATCTTTCTGGGTCCCATTTCCCTCTGGCCCCTCTAGTGCAGCCATCCTATGCCTTTGCCCATGCTGTTCTCTCTTATAATCCCTTCCCTGAAGTGTCCCTAGTCAGTACCTACTTATCCTTTAAAACCTAGCTCAGGCAGGATGCAGTGGCTCACGCCTTTAATCCCAGCACTTTGGGAGGACAAGGTGGGAAGATGGCTTGAGCTCAGGAGTTCGAGACCAGCCTGGGCAACATGGTAAAACCCCATCTGTACAAAAAATACAAAAAATTAGCCAGGCATAGTGCTGTGTGCCTGTAATCCCAGCTACTTGGGAGGCTGAAGTGGGAGGATCACTTGAGGCTGAGGCTGCAGTGAGCTGTGATTGTACCATTGCATTTTAGACTGGGCAGCAGAGTGAGACTCTATCTCAAAAAAAAAAAAAAAACCTAGCTTAAACAGAAACTTTGAGTGAAGCCTGTCTAAGATCACCTCCAGAGAGGGCCTCCTGCTGTACGACTCCAGTGGAGGTGATTCTCATGGTCATCTATGTCAGGATCAGCAAAGTCCGGCCCATAGGCCAAATCCACAAATCCAGCCCACCACCTGTTTTGTGTGTTGCATGAACTAAATGATTTTCATGTTTGAATGGACGTAAATAATTAAAAAGTAAAATGAAAAGTGGAATACAGCCATGCTTATTTGTTTACATATTGTCTATCGCTACTTTCGAGCTACAAGAGCAGAGATGGTGTGGCCCACAAAGCATAAAATATTTACTATTGGCTGGGCACAGTGGCTCATGCCTATAATCCCAGCATTTTGGGAGGCCAAGGCAGGAGGATCGCGAGGTCAGAAGTTCAAGACCAGCCTGGGCAACGTGGTGAAACCCTGTATCTACTGAAAATACAAAAATTAGCCAAACATGATGGCACATGCCTGTAATCCCAGCTACTCCAGAGGCTGAGGCAGGAGAATTGCTTGAACCCAGGAGGCAGAGGTGGCAGTGAGCCAAGATGGCACCACTGCACTCCAGCCTGGGCAAGAGAGCAAGACTCTATCTGGAAAAAAAATAAAATAAAATAATATATATATATTCTGACCATTTATACAACAAGTTTGCCAAACCCTGGTCTATGTTAATGGTGCCCTGGAGTTGTGCAGTGTGCAGCCTATACAGATGTACGCCAGCAGCTTTGCCTGCAGGATCTCCTGGAACTGTTCATAACCTCTCCTCTACAATTTAGTATATAATATAATAATTTGTCTTCTTCGCCTACAGACCTTATACTCCAATAACTGAGACTGACTCTCTGAGTCCTGCTTATCTTTGTATCCTCAGTGGATAGACCAGGATCTGGCACAGAGAAGGACCTCAATAAATGTCTGCGTTACTCTACTCAATTAACTATTTCCTGGACACTGAAGATGAACTAATAAAACATGATTACTATTTCAGAATTACTTAACTCATAAGTAAAAATGGCAGTACTATGACTAGCAAAAATCATAGATCTGTTGTTTCTGACTTTATTTTATTTTTATCTATTTATTCATTTTATGAGACAGAGTTTTGCTCTTTTGCCCAGGCTGGAGTGAAGTGGCACGATCTCGGCTCACTGCAACCTTTGCCTCCCGGGTTCAAGCGATTGTCCTGCCTCAGCCTCCCAAGTAGCTGAGATTATAGGCACCCGCCACCACTCCTGGCTAATTTTTGTATTTTTAGTGGAGACAGGGTTTCAGCATATTGGCCAGGCTGGTCTCAAAATCCTGACCTAAGGTGATCCACCCACCTCGGCCTCCCAAACTGTGGGGATTACAGGCGTGAGCCACCGCACCCGGCCTATTTTATTTTATTTATTTATTTTTGAGACAGGGATCTCACTTGAACTGACTCAAACTAGATTCTTTTTTAGCTCACTGTAGCCTCTAACTCCTGCAGCACAAGTGATCCTTTCAACTAAGCCTCCCAAATAGCTGGGAGTACAGCTGTGCAACACCACACCTTGCTAAGTTTTTCTACTATTTTGTAGAGACGGGGTCTTGCAGCATTGCCCAGACTGGTCTCACACTCCAGCATAACTTGTTTGATTTGAATCTCTTTTCTCCCAGACAAGTGCTAATTGTCATATTTCATTGAATCAAGTTAGAATCACTATGGTTGGGGTAAGATGCTGGAGATGCACAGACCACTCACCGACCGGACACAGCTCAGGCTGTACGGAGTTGCAGCCAGAGTCCAGCCTCCAGAACATGGTTCTAACTAGGGTAGGTGAATGTGGAGAGGTTCATCCTGCATAATCACAAGATCTCAGTAAAAAAGAGGGCTGAGAAGGCCGTAGAATAAGAATTCTGAAGCTGTTAAACTCAAGATGTATCTATGGACTGAGGGCACAGACACCAGCCAACATGGAACCCATGCTTTCTGCTGGGTACCGCAGAAAGGAGGCATCTGGCTTTCCTCCTCTCATTCAGTCCCCGAAAAAATCCATTTCAGTTGAGAGCACAGGCCCAGAGAATTGACATCACTTGTCCCCACCTGCCTTGGCAGAGCAGTTATTCAAGCTCAGGTCTCCCAGCTTGTACCTGTCTGTCTACCATAGGCACGTGGTGAACCCTAACCACCAAGAGTTTGCTCTTTCAACAAAGACTGTCACGGGCCTTTCCTCGCTCCTGGTTTCTCTTTGGTTCCCTGAAATTGATTTATTCCCTTGCAGGAGAAAAGTACCAACCTCTTACCATGAAGTAGAAGGCCCTTCAAGAACCGCCCTGTGCTTCCCTCTTCAGCTTTGCCTTCCAATTTCCCCTCATGCCCCCAACCCTAGACTTTCACGTCAGTTCAAGTTTAATAAAACTTGAAGAAAAACCAACAAAGACTTATTTTGTACTTACCATGCGCCAGGCACTGTTCGAAGCAGTTTCACCTATACTATCTCATTTACAATTCTATGAAAATGGTCGGGTGCAGTGGCTCACTCCTATAATCCCAACACTTTGGGAGGCCGAGGTGGGCAGGTCACCTGAGGTCAGGAGTTCTACACCAGCCTGGTCAATATGGTGAAACTCTGTCTCTACTAAAAATACAAAAATTAGCTGGGCATGGCAGCGCACACCTGTAATCTCAGCTACTTGAGACGCTGAAGCAGAAGGATCACATGAACCCAGGAGGTGGAGGCTTCGATAAGCCAAGATTGTGCCACTGCACTCCAGGCTAGGTGACAGAGCGAGACTCTGTCTCAAAAAATATATATATTATATACATTATATATAAAGTGTGTGTGTGTGTGTGTGTATATATATATATATATTCTGTGAAAGAGGTTAAATAACCCAGCCCATTTTATAGATGAGGGAGCTGAGCCCAGAGAAGTTATGAAATTTGCCTGAGGTCATATAGTCAGTGAGTAGCAGAGTTAGAATTTGCACCCAGGCAGTCTGACCTGAGAAAGTATAAAAAGGCTTAGCTGATATGTCCTTCAACTCTTGCAAATACTATTTCTTTCCATTTTTTCAGTGGGCCATCCTCTATCTGCCTTCTGGTCTTTGTACTTTGTAGTTTCCTGTTCCTAATACACTCTCCATCTTGCCTGATTAACCCTACTCGTTGTTCAGATTTCAGCTAAGATAGCACCTCTTGGCTGGGCACGGTGGCTTATGCCTGTAATCCCAACACTTTGGGAGACCAAGGTGGGCAGATCACCTGAGGTCAGGAGTTCAAGACTAGCCTGGCCAACATAGTGAAACCCTGTCTCTACAAAAATATGAAGATTAGCCGGGCATGATGCGGGTGCCTGTAATCCCAGCTACTCAGCAGGCTGAGGCAGGAGAATCGCTTGAACCCAGGAGGCAGAGGTTGCAGTGAGCCAAGATCATGACAATGCACTCCAGCCTGGGCGACAGAACCCAAAATATACAATACACTATGAGCATGTATTTTGTGTGTGTGTGTGTGTGTGTATATATATATATATTAGATGGAGTTTCACTCTTGTTGACCAGGCTGGAGTACAGTGGTGCTATCTTGGCTCATTGCAACCTCCACCTCCCCGGTTCAAGCGATTCTCCCGCTTCAGCCTCCCGAGTAGCTGGGATTACAGGCATGCACCACCATGCCCAGCTAGTTTTTTTTTTTTTTTTTTGGTACTTTTAGTAGAGATAGGGTCTCTCCATGTTGGCCAGGTTGGTCTTGAACTCCCGACCTCAGGTGATCCACCCACCTCGGCCTCCCAGAGTGCTGGGATTACAGGCGTGAGCCACAGCACCCGGCCATTGTATATTTTAAAATAATTGACAACTGGACACACTGACTCATGTCTGTCATCCCAGAGCTTTGGAAGGCCAAGGCAGGAGGATCACTTGAGCCCAGGAGTTTGAGACCAGCCTGGGCAACATAGCCAGACTCCATCTCTACTAAAAAATTTAAAAGTTTAAAAAATTAGCCAGGCATGGTGGCATGTGAATGTAATTCCAGCTACTCAGGAGGCTCAGGTAGGAGCTTGAGCCCAAGAGTTTGAGGCTGCAGTAAACTATGATCACACCACTGCATTCGCCTGGACAACAGAGCAAGATTCTGTGTCTAAAAAAAAAATTACATATATAAAATTAATTGAAGTGTTGACTTTTAAAAACGAAAGTAAGTAGCCAGGCACAGTGGCTCATGCCTCTAATCCCAGCACTTTGGGAGGCCAAGGCTAGAGAACATGGAGAAACCCTGTCTCTACTAAAAAATACAAAATTAGTTGGGTGTGGTGGCACATGCCTGTATTCCCAGCTACTGGGGGGCTGAGGCAGGAGAATCACTTGAACCTGGGAGGCAGAGGTTGCACTGAGCAGAGGTCGCACCATTGCACTCCAGCCTGGGCAACAAGAACAAAACTCTGTCTCAAAAAAAAAAAAAAAAAATGAAAGTAAGTAGAATAGTTGCAGACTTCCTAGCTAGCTCAGGGGTACTGAGGGGGTTGTCCTGGCAGCTGGCCCTGTGCACATTTCAGCGAGTTGGCAGGCTTGCAGTCTTCCCCTCCTGACACTACAGTTCCTGCACCTTCTTAGAATTTCAGGCCATCTCAGCTTTCCCCCAAGTGACTCAGGAAGGGGAGTTTCCCATGCAAGGCTGTTTGCTGGCAATCCACAAGCATTATTCGGGAAGGATGCATCATTTTCAGATCCCAAATCTGGCCAATTACACCATCATGTTAAGAACAAATCTTAGGCTGGGTGCGGTGGCTCATGCCTGTAATCCCAGCAATTTGGGAGGCTGAGGCAGGCTGATCACCTGAGGTCAGGGGTTTGAGACTAGCCTGGCCAACATGACAAAACCCCGTCTCTACTAAAAATACAAAAATTAGCTGGGTGTGGGGGTACATGCCTATAATCCCAGCTACTGGGGAGTCTGAGTCAGGAGAATTGCTTGAACCTGGGAAGCAGAAGTTGCAGTGAGCCGAGATCACACCACTGCACTCCAGCCTGGGCGACACAACAAATCTTGATGGGAGGTGTGGGGGCAGGCGAGTGAGGTTTAGGAGGGACTCCTAGTTTCTGTTTTGTTGTTCTTTGTTTTTTGGAGTGTGTGTGTGTGTTTACATTTCTACATGATTTGAATTTTTATAATGTGTATACATTGCTTTTGCAAACAGAAAATTTTAAATATATAAATAGTACTTGAAAAACTGCTACCCAGGGCCGATTCTGTGTCCTGTAGAAGAGGGCCCAGCCCTTTAGATAAGAGGTGTGGCCAGACACAGTGGCCCATATCTATAATCCCAGTGCTTTGGAGGCCGAGGCAGGAGGACTACTTGAGCCCAGGAGTTAAAAGACCAGCGTGGCAACAGAGGGACCCCATCTCTAGGAAACAGAAATTTTTTAATTGGCCGGGTACAGTGGCTCACGCCTATAATCCCAGAACTTTCGGAGACCAAAGCAGGCAGACCACTTGAAGGCAGGAGTTCGAGACCAGCCTGGCCAACATGGTAAAACCCTGCCTCTACTAAAAATACAAAAATTAGCTGGGCATACTGGTGCACAGCTATAATTCCAGTTACTCGGGGAGCTGAGGCAGAAGAACCACTTGAACCCAGGAGGCAGAGGTTGCAGTGAGCCAAGATTGCGCCACTGCACTCTAGCCTGGCCATGATAGCGCCTCGGCACTCCAGCCTGGGTGACAGAGCAAGACCTTGTAAAAAAAAAAAAAAAAAAAAAAAAAAAAGATAAGAAGTGATGTGCATCCAGAGAGGTCAAATGTGATTCAGGGGCACATCCAGGTTAAAACCCATGCTTAGGCAAAAGGGAACGACAAAGGATTTTGGGGGGTTTTGGTTTTGTTTTCTATCTGAAAGGAAAACACAGGACACAGAGTTTTGAGGTGGAGAATACAGTGTCTGGTCCCAGGCAAGCAGGAGTGTTTTTGAATTGTTCTCTAGACTCGCCCCCAGGCATATTTTAAGTTTCCTGTAAGCATTCCAGGTTTAATGGTGGATTTTTTCCTAATTCATCCTGAGCACACCCTCCACCCTTCTTCCCAGTCTTTATACCTGTCTTAGTTTGGGCTACTATGACTAACAACCACAGACTGGGTAGCTGATAAACAGCAGCAATGTATTTCTCACAGTTTTGCAGGCTAGAAGTCTGAGATCAGGGTCCAAGCATGTAGGGTTCTGGTGAGGGCCTTCATCCAGGTTGCAGACTGCTGACTTCTCCTCGTGTCCTCACAACGTGGGTAGAGGGCTGAAGGGAGCTCTCTGGAGTCTCTTTTATGACACTAATCTCATTCTTGGGGGCTCCACCCTCATGACCTAATTACCTCTCAAAGGCCCCACCTGCTAATGCCATCATATTGGGAATTTTGGGGGGGTGGATGCAAACATGCAGTCCATTGCACCATGTCCATAAATGGCATCTACCTAGTGCCCAAGCAAGACACTTCAGTGGTTTTTTTTTTTTTTTTTGGTTTTTGGTTTTTTGGACTGTTTTTGAGACGGAGTCTTGCTCTGTCACCCAGGCTAAAGTGTAGTGGCATGATCTCAGCTCACTGCAACTTCTGCCTTCTGGGTTCAAGCAGTTCTCCTGCCTCAGTCTCCCAAAAAGGTGGGATTACAGGCATGCGCCACCGAGCCCAGCTAATTTTTGTATTTTTAATAGAGATGGGGTTTCACCATGTTGGCCAGGCTGGTCTCGAACTCCTGACCTCAAGCAATCTACCCAACTCGGCCTCCCAACGTGCTAGGATTACAGGTGTAAGCCGCTGCACCTGGCCCACTTAAGTACTTTAATTCTTCCTTTTCGCTCACCTCCTATACCCAATCCATGGCTAGTCCTATGGATTTTATCCCCAGAATGTATCTCTAGGTTACCTTCTTCTGTCTACACCCAAGCTACAACCAAAGCCCAGATCATCCCTCACCTGGTCACTGCGACAGCCTGTCTTGTCTCCCTGACGCTGATGGTGCCTATCTCCAACCCCTTGTGGATTTAGTATCCAGAATGCTCTTGTCCAGACACACCACCTGCTTGTCTGCTTACACTCTAGGATGGCTCCCCACCCATAAGATAAAACAGGAGCTCTGTAGCATGGTCTGCAGGACTGTCCCTGAACTCACCTCTTATTATTCCCCATATGCATCCATGGGCACTCTCCACAGGGATTCGTATTGGCACTGTCACGCTTTCACATCTGCACGTGCTTGTACTTCTGGGATCTGAATTTCATCTCCCTTTTTGTCCCCTCACCTTCTCTCAGAATTTTTATTGTTGTTGTTGTTTTTACACAGAGTTTCATTCTGTTGCCCAGACTGGAGTACAGTGCTGCAATCTTAGCTCACTGCAGCCTCTACCTCCCGGGTTCAACCTCCCCATAGCTGGGATTACAGGTGTGCACCACCATGCCCAGCTAATTTTTGTATTCTTAGTAGAGGTGGGGTTTCTTATAAATAATAATAAGAAGAAGGCGGGGCATGGTGGTGCATGCGTGTAATCCATCCACTTTGGGAGGCTGAGGCTGGTGGGTCACTTCGAAGTCAGGAGTTCAAGACCAGCCTGGCTAACATGGTGAAACCCCATCTCTACCAAAAATACAAAAATTAGCCAGGCGTAGTGGTGCATGCCTGCAGTCCCAGCTACTTGGGAGGCTGAGGCATAAGAATCGCTTCAACCCAGGAGGCAGAGGTTGCAGTGAGCCAAGATCGTGCCTCTGCACTCCAGCCTGGGTGGCAGAGGGATACTTCCGTCTCCAAAAAAAAAAAAGAAGAGTGTAGGGCTAGAAAACTAGTAATGCTAATTAACTAACTCTGAGAACATCACATCTACCACCCATCTTTCTCTGACCATCTGATTTTGTTAGCCGTAAATACATTTTTGAGCTGCTTATTCCCGAATCCAACTCTTGCATAAATTGTTGTGAACAAATTCATGCATTGCTCAGTTCTGTTGAACCACATGTGAAGACGGTGGGGAAGGCTGGTGGTCCCAGACTGTTTTGGTGCTCTATTCGGGGGTAGATAATTTCCTGAGCTGGGCCTGATTGCTTTGGCTGCCAAGTAACAATTTGTTTTTAGTGGAAAACTTGGCCAAGGCAAGACTTGTGCAATTGTGCCCTCGCCCTTACCTAAGGAATTCCGTGCACAGAGGCTGTCCTGCAGCTTCTGCGGTAGTCATGTGTGTAGACACACACCTGTAATTAGTGTTCAGGAGGTGCAGAGCGAGGTCACAAAATCCTTGTGTGAGTGCCGAGGAAGGGGTAGGACTAGAGAGGGGAGGCTCCTGGCCTGCACTGGGAGCTCAAGGGCAGAGTCCACTTCCTGAATGTCACCCACACTTGAGCTCTGAAAGACCCCAAGGAAGCCACCTCGCTGACGAGGAAGGGCGGATGAGAGGAATGCGGAGGGAGTAGAACGCATGTGGCTTCTGGCAGCCTCTCTCTGAGGATTGCTCAAGTGTGTTTGCCATGAACCTCGGCCTACTTCTGATTTGTTGCTGCACATTGGATAGTTAGTATGTGCAGCAGCCTGGGTGACTCATGAAAATGACTGATAAGCCCTCTCTCTTTGCAGTAAGGGCAGATTCTAGCATTTGAGTCCACTTTGGGAAGGGTGGTGTGTGAGGTCAATGTAGAATATTCCAGGCTGGCCAGGCATGGTTGGCCCATGCCTATAATCCCAGCATGTAGGGAGGCCGAGGCTGGTGGATGGCTTGAGCTCAGAAGTTCAAAACCAGCCGAGGCAACATGGCGAAACCCCTTCTTTACAAAAAAAATAGCTTGGTGTGGTGGCTCCTGTCTGTAGACCCAGTTATTTGGGAGGCTGAGGTGGGAGGATCGCTTGAGCCCGGGAGGAGGAGGTTACAGTGAGCTAAGATCAAGCCACTGCACTCCAGCCTGGGCAACAGAAGGAGATCCTGTCTCAGGGAAAAAAAAAAAAAAAAGATATTCCAGGTCATCTTGAAGTCCTCTCTTGACAAAGTTCTCCTAAGTTCCATCTAACAAACAGTTTTGCCTATTTGTTTTTATTAAAAGGAGAAAGAAAACAAAGAGAAAAGAAAGCTCTTACTTTTCCCTCCTAGGATTATAAAAAAATATTACCCAATTTTAAAGGACTTCAAATTCAAATGTTGAAAGTCAGATATTAAATAAGGGTTTGTAGGCTGGGCTTGGTGGCTCAAGCCTATAATCTCAGCATTTGGGAGACCAAGGTGGGCAGATCACCTGAGGTCAGGAGTTCGAGACCAGCCTGGCCAACATGGTGAAACCCTATCACTACTAAAAACACAAAAATTAGTCAGACATAGTGGCACACACCTGAAGTCTCAGCTACTCAGGAGGCTGAGGCAGGAGAATCGCTTGAACCCGGGAGGTGGAGGTTGCAGTGAGCAGAGATCACACCGCTGCATTCCAGCCTGGGCGGCAGAGTAAGGCTCTGTCTCAAAAAAATAAAATAAAAAATAAATAAGGGTTTGTAGAGATATCCTCTAAACATAAAAGTTTCTCCAGCTCTAACATTTTAAAATTCTATGAATCTCAGATTTGTGTCACTCCAATATATCCAGTAAAGTAGAATGAAATATGACTTTGAAATTCACTAAAATGAAAAGATGGAAGCTGTATCTTTGCTGAATCCATGTCCTGAAATAGCTTTACAGGACAGGTAAAGCATTTCTGTTCATCTCTCCAGTAAATACCCACATCTTGCAGCTGCCTCTCCTCGACCAGGGAAAGGAGAACAGGCTTCCCGAGGAGTGAGGTGGAGTCATTTCACAGGCACCCCGCCTCCCCTCAACCTGTTCTGTTTCTTCCTCTACAGTTGCCTTTCCCTGCAGTGGGACTGGCAGCCATCTAACACTTCCGCATTCTTTCAGCTGTCTCCCTTGTGTGGCCTTTCTTAGCTGCTTAGCACACACCCACACACCCGCACACCCACAAACACCCAGCAACCATCAGTTTAGTCCACATTTCTTAGGCATTCAAGACCCAGTCTGGGCTGGGTGTGGTGGCTCATGCCTGTAATCCCAGGACTTTGGAAGGCTGAGGTGGGCGGATCACCTTAGGCTAGGAGTTTGAGACCAGACTGGCCAATATGGTGAAATCCCATCTCTTCTAAAAATGAAAAAATTATCCAGGCATGGTGGCGCATGCCTGTAATCCCAACTACTCAGGAGGCTGAGGCAGGTGAATTGTTTGAACCGGGGAAGCCAAGGTTGCAGTGAGCCAAGATGGTGCCATTGCACTCCAGCCTGGGTGACAGAGCGAGACTCTGTCTCAAAAAAAAGACCCAATCTGACTCCAGTTGATGTGTCCAGATTTACCTTCCCAACACAATCCCCTTGTCCAGCCTCCATTTCCCTGTGCCCCTCCAGCATGCATGCCCCCTCTCCTCCCCTCTCCACACTCCCCTTCTCCTCCATCTCCTGCATCCAATTGAAGCACTGCCTTCTCTTTCTGATGTGCCCCTACACCAAGTCTCACGTTTTCCATGTATGCTTTTTTTTTTAAATTTATTTTGGGACAGGATCTCACAGTGGTGTTATCACAGCTCATTGCAGCCTCAACCTCCTGGGCTCAGATGATCCTCCCACCTCAGCCTCCCGAGTAGCTGGGACTCTAGGCGTGCACCACCAAGTCCGCTAATTTTTTTTTTTTTTTTTTTGGAGAGATAGTGGTCTCACTGTTTTGCTCAGGCTGGTCTTGAACTCTTAAACTCAAACCGTTCTCCAGCCTCAGCCTCCCAAACTGCTGGGATTACAGGTGTGAGCCACTGTGCCTAGCCTTACTTCTGCATTTATTCGAATGATGGTGCTCTAGTCACCTCTCTGGTGAGATGGTAGATTCCTTGAGGGTAGGGATGAAAGCTCATGCAGTTTTCTATTCTCCACTGAACTTAGTACAGGAAGGAAAATAATATTTTTTTAATGGGTGGATGAATTTGTAAAAAACTTTTTCTTTGGTCCAATTACTGGTTTTCCCTCTCTCACAAAACAAACTATTTTTTTATAACACAGGAGGAAGAGGAAGGACTAATATCTGAAATGTTTACCTGGCCCTGAAATTTTCTTTCCTTTTATTTGATGTGAGAACTTATCTTTGTATTTATAATGAATTACATCTTATTTTCAGTATTTAAAAATCTTCTTGGCTGGGCTCTGTGGCTCATGCCTGTAATCCCAGCACTTTGGGAGGCTGAGGCGGGCGGATCACCTGAAGTCAGGAGTTTAAGACCAACCTGGCCAACGTGGTGAAACCTGGTCTCTACAAAAATACAAAAATTAGCCGGGCATGATGGCGGATACCTGTAATCCCAGCTATTCGGCAGGCTGAGGCGGGAGAATCACTTGAACCCCGGGAGGCAGAGGTTGCAGTGAGCTGAGATCATGCCATTTCATTCCACCCTTGGTGACACAGTGAGACTCCGTCTCAAAAATAAAAATAAAAATAAAAATAAAACCTTCTCATTATAGGCTGTGCGTGGTGCTGACACCTGTAATCCCAGCACTTTGGGAGACTGAGGTGGGTGGATGGCTTGAGCCCAGGAGTTCTGGACCAGCCTGGGCAACACAGTGAGACCCCCATCTGTACAAAAAATTTAAAAATTAGCTGGGTGTGGTGGTGCATGCCTGTAGTCCTAGCTACTTGGGATGCTGAGGAGGGAAGATTGCTCGGGTCCAGGAGTTTGAGGCTACAGTGAGCTAAGATCACAGCACTGCACTGCAGCCTTAGCAACAGAGTGAGACCCTGTCTCAAGTAAATAAATAACTTTTTATTATAAAGTCATACAACAAATTATTTAATAAATTGTAACAATACACAAGCATGTTGTGTGGGAGCAAAATTCCTCCACCCCAGGTTGCTCTTTCAGGATTATGAAAGAGAAACTCCATGATGCTGCCCAGACCCGTGGAGTAGGGGGGACGGCAGTCTACATGAACGTACGAAATGTGCCACCCACTGTGAGTGCATATGGCAAGACCTTCACTTCCCAGATGGAAGTTCCCTGAGCCTAAGGAACCCATCTGACTTGTGCAGCTTCTGACCTCGCTGGATCTGTTCTATTCTCTGTGCAGTGGGGGTGACCATGGTGACTATCTCATAGCGTGGTAATGACGCTGCAGGAGCATGGGAGTTGCTCAGCATAGCATCTGGCCCAAAGCAAAGGTTCAACCCATGTTGGCAGTCAAAATACAGCATGGCCCAGAGAACAAGGTTGTTTGGACACCTGTAATCCCAGCACTTTGGGAGGCCGGGGCAGGTGGATCACCTGAGGTCAGGAGTTCAAGACCAGCCTGGCCAACACGGTGAAACTCCATCTCTACTAAAAACACAAAAATTAGCCAGGTGTGGTGGCTCATGCCTATAGTTACAGCAACTCCGGAGGCTGAGGCAGGAGAATCACTTGAACCCAGGAGGCAGAGGTCACAGAGAGCCAAGAGCACGCCACTGCACTCCAACTTGGGCGAGATAGCGAGGAAAAAAAAAAAAAGAGGTTGGAGAGCAGAGACTGAAGGCTCAGCAAGTGCAGCATGGCTTCAACTGTCCTTCCTAGCATGTTTGACAGAGTCAGTGACTTGTAATTGAAAGTGGTAAAGAAATAAAGGAGATAGGGAGGCTGAGTGGTGGAAAGAAATGAACTTTGGACCCAGACAGACCTCAGTGTGAAGGCCAACTACATGACTGCCTATTCATAATGACATTGGTTGCATTTCCTGAACCTTATTTCCTCATTTATAAAATGGGCAAACAGTATACCTGTATACCAGTATACCTAGGTTGTGAGGATTCAATGAGTTAGTGTAAAGTGGCTGGCACATGGTAGATCCCTAATAAATGCTAACAGTTTTCCTACAGCTAGTTTTTGTTTTTTTGCTTTGTTTTGTAAACTTTGTGTAAACACACAGAATTACAGCTGGAAAGGAGTTTCTAGGCCAAGACCTACAGTTTCCAGATGGGGAAACTCAGAAAGAAGGTTCCTGACTTGCCCGAGCTGTTTTCCAGCTCCCAGGCCGTGGTTTGGCCCCCATCCCCAGGGGCCACTGTGACCCGGCTCCCCTGAGCCAGAAGGAGGCCATCTGAGATCCTCCTCTAGGGAAAGTTGGAGAAACCTAACCCTGCTGGGAGTTTTGTCACCAATTAGTTCAATGGACTCTTTTGTGTGGACCTGGCCAGGGAGCAGGAGGGGATAGGATTTATTTGCCTTTTCCTTTCACTACCTGGGCTTCCCAAATGTGCACTCTTACGTTGACTTTGAGGCCCTCAGTATCAGGACATCTATGCTTGCCCACCGCTGTTGCCATAACAACAAGGTTTTGAAGGATGCCAGGTGCATAACATCCTGCTTTGTGTCTTTCTCTCTCTCTCTCGTTCTCTCTCTCTCTTTTTTAGGCGGAGTCTCACTCTGTCACCCAGGCTAAAGGGCAAGGGTGCAATCATGACTCACTGCAGTCTCCAGCTGCTGGGTTCAAATGATCCTCCCACCTCAGCCTCCTAAGTAGCTGGGACTGCAAGCATGTACCTCCACACCTGCCTAATTTTTGTATTTTTCTGTAGAGATGGGGTCTTGCCATGTTGCTCAGACTGGGCTCAAGTTGGTTGATCCCTGATCAAGTTGGTTGATCCCTGGGCTCAAGGGATCCGCCTATCTTGGCCTCCTAAAGTGCTGGGATTATAGGCATGAACCACCGTACCTGGCCTGCCTTGTTTATTAATACCCAGAGGGGAAAAAAAAATGTGCCACTCAGATCTTGCACGCATATTTTTTTCTTCCTTTTCCTCCAAATTCAACCAAGGCAAGATTTTATACTCTCTCCAAGAAAAACAACAACAACAGCAGCATCAGCAGCAGCACTGTAATTCTCTAACAAAGTTTTTTTTTTTTAAATCACACAAAAAATGATGTGAAAGATGCTAAATTAGACTTGCCTAATGAGATGCCTACCTACCCTGGGTTTTGCTTCATGTCTCAGCCCTGAGCACTCTCAGTCATGGCCTTTGGGTCTTGCAACACTTGTCAAGCTCAAGCTCCCAAAGGAATTCTAGAAATCTGTCAGATCTTCCTCGCACCCCGACTCCCCTTAGTACCCAGTGTTCAGGATTAGTGGCAAGGGCTTAGTTTTTTTGTTTGTTTGTTTTTGTTTTTTGAGATGGAGTCTCACTCTGTTGCCCAGGCTAGAGTGCAGTGGTGCCATTTTGGCTCACTGCAACCTCCGCCTCCCAGGCTCAAGCAATTCTCCTGCCTCAGCCTCATGAGTAGCTTGGATTACAGGCGTGTACCACCACGCCCGGCTAATTTTTGTCATTTTAGTCTAATTTTTGTATTTTTTAGTAGAGATGGGGTTTCCCTACGTTGGCCAGGCTGGTCTCGAACTCCTGACCTCAGGTAATCCACCTGCCGTGGCCTCCCAAAGTGCTGGGATTACAGGTGTGAGCCACTGTGCCCAGCCTGCTTAGTTATTTACTACGTGAATATCTCATTCTCTTGGACCAGGCATCTTGCAGGGGACTGAACACCCCAAATCTATTTTCATGTAATATCCTGTGTTTTTCCACTACATTGTATTCTATCAGATGAGGATGAACAGAAGCTTGCACCATTAATAACTATAGAAAGAAACAGGTGACTTGGGCAGGGGAACCCAGATTTTTTCTCTTTGCGCTTAGAAAATCACCTTGGTTGGCATATTCAGCCAGCAAGAAAGAGAGGATCACCAGGCGTGGTGGCTCACGCCTGTAATCCCAGCACTTTGGGAGGCCGAGGAGGGCAGATCATGAGGTCAAGAGACCAAGACCATCCTGGCCAACATGGTGAAACCCCGTCTCTACTCAAAATGCAAAAATTAGCCTGTGCCTGTAGTCCCAGCTACTCGGGAGGCTGAGGCAGGAGAATTGCTTGAACCCGGGAGGCGGAGGTTGCTGTGAGCCAAGATTGTGCCACTGCACCCCAGCCTGGTGACAGAGAGAGACTCCATTGCAAAAAAAAAAAAGAGGGTCAAGGAAGTATCTACAAAATTAGAACCTTTTAAAACTCTAGAATCTCTTAAAGATATCCCCAACACAATGATCCCTGGTGCTCTATTTCTAATCTGTTTTCATCCTATAATTTTCCTTCAAGGGGTCTATAAAACATCAACTCAAAGTGACAAGAAGCGAACACATATTCTAAGGGAGCTCCCTAAGACAAAAAGAAGATGGAGGAAATGGTCTCTGAAGATTTGTGTGAAGGTGCTAGACAGGAAGTTGTCCCTGCCCAGCCCTGGTCCCATAATGGCCCCCAAACAAACCTCTTTCATCCCAGCCACATCACAAACAAAACAGACATTTTGCACATCACCAATCAGTCTGGAATGACCTTAATGACTTTGAAATTGTCCTATCTCCTTCTATTCTCCACCATGCCTACTTTCTACCTTTCTTCAGTAAAAACTTCTCAATAACCTTTGCCATCTGCTGTGGGGAAACCAAACACAGAGAAGTCACAGTTGCTGTGCAATTTAGTTATGGAGACAAGACAGGGAGAACTTTAACAAAGAATAAAAATGAGGGGATGCTGGCCCAACTGTATCCCTTGTGCATATCTAAAAATAAAGGGGATCAGTATGCAGATGAGTGGATTAAAACAAAAAGAAAGTAAGAAAATAAAAGTAAAGGGGAAATTAGCATAAGAGCTCTTGCAAAAAAACAAACAAACCTGAGATTTTTCTGAAAGTGTACTCTTTAGATTGGCTCTTGAAAGAAATGAGGACTGGCCATTGTGGCTCACGCCTGTAATCCCAGCACTTTGGGAAGCCAAGATAGGCAGATCCCTTGAGGTCAGGAGTTCGAGACTAGCCTGGCCAACATGACGAAACCCCGTCTCTACTAAAAAAAAAATACAAAAAAATTAGCTGAGCTTGGTGGCAGTAGTCCCAACTACTCAGGAGGCTAACACAGGAGAAGCACCTGAACCTGGGAGGCAGGGGCTGCAGTGAGCAGAGATTGAGCCACTGCACTTCAGCCTGAGTGACAGAGCGAGACTCCATCTCAAAAATAAACAAAAAAGAAAGCGGCCGGGCGCTGGTGGCTCACACCTGTAATACCAGCACTTTGGGAGGCCAAGGCGGGTGGAACACCTGAGGTCAGGAGTTCGAGATCAGCCTGACTAACAGGGAAAAACCACTTCTCTAATGAAAACACAAAATTAGCTGGGTTTGGTGGCACGCGTCTGTAATCCCAGCTACTCGGGAGGCTGAGGCAGTAAGAATCACTTGAACCCAGAGCCAGAGGTTGCAGTGAGCCAAGATCATGCCATTGCATTCCAGCCTGGGCAACAAGAGTGAAACTCTGTCTAAAAAAAAAAAAAAAGAAGAAGAAGAAGAAAGCAATGAAGAGGTAGACTGGGGGAAAGACCGCCTTCCTAGTAGGGAAAGCAGCAGGGTATAAAGGAGGGAATAATGAACTGAGAGTTAGGAGAGCTTGGGGTGCATCCAAGCTATCTCGAATTGGGGTCTGCATCTAGGGTGTGGGGTGGGCCAGGGTCTGCGAGGTCATTTTCTGATGCTAATAGTCGATGGTGAACTTATGATTCTGTGATGGGTTTGGAATACAGATCTGCCAGGCCTGTGCTCCTGGTGTGTGTTATGTCCTTCCACACCCTAGCAGGACAGTGTCAGTGGGATCAAACCTTTGCGTGTGCCCCCTCCTCTGCCTGGAACTCATCTCCTCTAAATCAAACACATTCCAGTAGAACCTTCTGGGATGATGGAACTGTTCTATTAACCTGCATTGTCCAGTACAGTAACCACTAGTTAAATGTGGGGATTGAACCTTTGAAATGTGGCTAGTGTGACTGAGGAATGGAATGAATTTTTAATTGTATTTGCTTATTCATTTTTGCTTTTGAGTTTTTTGTTGTTGTTCTTGTTGTTTTGAGACAGAGTCTTGTTATATTGCCCAGGCTGGTCTAGAACTCCTGGGCTCAAGCAATCTTCCTGCCTCAACCTTCCAAAGTGCTGGGATTATGGGCACAAGCCACTGTGGCCCACTGCATTTAAGTCTTATTTATTTATTTATTTTTGAGATGGAGTTTCACTCTTGTTGCCCAAGCTGGAGTGCAATGGCGAGATCTCGGCTCACCGCAACCTCTGCCTCCCAGGTTCAAGTGATTCTCCTGCCTCAGCCTCCCGAGTAGCTGGGATTACAGGCATGCACCACCATGCCCAGCTAATTTTGTATTTTTAGTAGAGACAGGGTTTCTCCATGTTGGACAGGCTGGCCTCGAACTCCCGACCTCAGGTGATCCGCCTGCCTCGGCCTCCCAAAGTGCTGAGATTACAGGCGTGAGCCACCGTGCCCTGCCAAGTCTAATTTATTTAAATAGTCATGGGGGCTAGCGGCACCCATATTGGGCGGCACAGCTTATGGTTTGCTCCTTTGCAATGTTCAGCTATCAATCATCTTCTTGGAGAGGCTGTTCCTCAGGATTGCCACCTGTGGAAGGCAGAATGCCCCCCAACCCCCACCAAAAACATCCACATCTAAATCCCTGGAACCTGTTACCTTACCTGCCAAAGGGGAATTAAGGTTGCAGATGACATCAAGTTGCTGCTGAGCTGACCCTGAAATGGGAAAGTTCTCCTGAATTTTCTGGATGAGCCTATCTAATCTTATGAGTCCTTAAAAGGGAAAAAGAAGTAGGTAGAGAAGCAGATGAGCTGTAGAGATGAGAGAGATGAAAAAGAAGAAAGATTAGAAGTGTGTGGGGGGCCAGGCATGGTAGCTCACGCCTGTAATCCCAACATTTTGGGAGGCCTAGGTGGGCGGGTCACCTGAGGTCAGGAGTTCGAGACCAGCTTGGCCAACATGGTGTAACCATGTCTCTACTAAAAATACAAAAATTAGCCAGGCGTGATGGTGAGTGCCTGTAGTTCCAGCTACTCAGGAGGCTGAGGCAAGAGAATCACTTGGTCACTTGAACCCGGGAGGTGGAGGTTGCAGTGAGCAGATTGTACCACTGCACTCTAGCCCGGGTGACAGAGTGGGACTCTGTCTCAAAAAAAAAAGCAAGAAGTATGAGGCGGAATCACCCTCCATGGTTGGTTTTGAAGATGGAGACAGGCAGGCTCTGGGCAACGAAGTGCAGTGGCCTCTAGGAGCTCAGAACAGGCCCTCCATGGACAGCCAGCAGGCAAATTGGGCCTCAGTCCTACAACTGCGAAAACCTGAATTTTGCCAAAAACTTGAATGAGTACAGAGACAGATTTCCCCGAGAACCTCCAGAAAGGAGTATAGTCTGCCAACACCTTGATCTTAGTCCCATGAGACCCACACCAGACTTCTGACCTACACAGCTGTAAGACAATACATTTGTGTTGTTTAAAGCCACTAAATCTGTGATCATTTGGGCCGGGTGTGGCGGCTCACGTCTGTAATCCCAGTGCTTTGGGAGGCTGAGGTGGGAGAATAGCTTGAGGCTAGGAGTTCAAGACCAGCCTGGGCAACACAGCAGGACCCCATCTCTACAAACAAATACAAAAAATAGGGCCAGGAGTGGTGGCTCGTGCCTGTAATCCCAGCACTTTGGGAGGTCAAGGTGGGCGGATCACCTGAGGTCAGGAGTTCGAGACTAGCCTGACTGACATGGAGAAACCCCATCTCTACTAAAAATAAAGAATTAGCTGGGCGTGGTGGCGCATGCCTGTAATCCCAGCTACTCAGGAGGCTGAGGCAGGAGAATTGCGTAAACCCAGGAGGCGGAGGTTGCAGTGAGCCAAGATCATGCCATTGAACTCCAGCCTAGGCAACAAGAGTGAAACTCTGTCTCAAAAAAAAAAATTTAGCTAGGTGTGGTGGTGTGAGCCTATAATTCCAGCTACTTAGGAGGCTGAGACAGGAGAATCACTTGAACCCAGGAGACGGAGGTTGCAGTGAGCTGAGATCACGCCATTGAACTGCAGCCTGGGCAACAAGAGTGAACCTCCATCTCAAAACAAAAACAAAAACAAAAATACAAAACTTAGCTGGGTGTGGTTGTCACGCCTATAGTCCCAACCACTTGGGAGGCTGAGGTGGGAGGATCATTTGAGCCTAGGAGGTCCAGGCTGCAGTGAGCTGAGATCACGCCACTGGGCTCCAGCCTGGGTGGCGGAGTGAGACCCTATCTCTAAATAAATAAAAATTTGTGGTCATTTGTTTCAGCAGCAATGGGAAACTAATACTCCACCCTAGACTGGCTCTGGGCCTGCCCTGGTGGGGCCCCTAAGGAGTGAGGAGTCTAAGGTCCCAAGGAGAGGTGCCCCCCGGAACCCCTTCTTACATCAGTGAGCTCAATGGCCCTGGCCCTGCACTCATGGCCCACATGTGCCTCCTCTCTTGTTCTGTCCTCCAGAGGGTGAACAGGCCTCAGATGAGCACCCCCAGGCCTGAGGGGAAACACATCAATGGGTGTCTGTGTGGGAGCAAGTGAGGCCTGAGCTGGGACACTGGGCTTCAGTGTCCACATGGGCACATGCAAGTCCCTTTGATATATGGGACACAGCAGGGTAGAGGAGGGCTGGGAAGAAAAGCAGCTCAGGAGAGGGGCTCAGGGTCGGCCTCTGACCCTCTCTGTGCTGCCAGGTGGAACTCTGGGAAGGCTGTGGATTTTATTTTTTACAAATTTAATTTATAATTTATTTTAAAAATAGAGATGGGGTCTCACTATGTTGCCCATGTTGGTCTAGAACTCCCAGGCTCACGTGATCCTCCTGCCTTGGCCTCCCAAAGCGCTGGGATCACAGGTGTGAGCCACCTCACGGGCCAGTCTGTGGATTTTAAATTCAAGCCAGATCTCCCAGGTGTTTGTGAGGGTATATGAAGGAGAATAAAATATATTTTTCTCTCTTTTTTTAGAGACAGGATCTAGCTCTGTTGTCCAGGCTGGAGTGCAGTGGCATGATCTCAGCTCATTGCAGCATTGACCTCTCAGGCTCGTGATTCTCCCACCTCAGCCTCCCAAGTATCTGGGACTACAAGTGTGAGCCATCACACACCAAGTCAATTTTCATATTTTTTTTATAGAGATGGGGTCTTGCTATGTTGCTCAGGCTAGTCTCGAACTTCTGGCCTCAAGCAATCCTCCCATCCCAGCATCCCAAAGTGCTGGGATTACAGGAGTGAACCACTGCGCCTATTCCTGCCCTTCCCTTTCCTTTCACTACACAGCCTTGTCCTTGAAAATCTCATTGGCTCCTGTGATTTTAACCATCCCCTGCAGGAACATGATACCCCAAAGCATAGTATTTTCTCAAATTCCATTTCCCAATTTTCTCTTGTCTGCTGCACTTCTCCATCTAGATATCCCAGAGACCACTCAGCATTCCATCCCTAAACTTAATCCCCTCCCCAATCCACCCACCATTTCCTACCATTTCTGAGATTCAGAACCATGGGCACTCTGATCCCTCCCTCTTCCTCACCTCACATAACCATTCCACCAACAAGCCCTCTGGATTTCACTACCACCACAGCTTCACTAATCCAAGTGTGTCCTAGGGGCCGGGCATAGTGGCTCATCCCTATAATTCCAGCACTTTAGGAGGCTGAAGCACAAGGATCACTTGGGCTCAGGAGTTTGAGACCAGCCTGGAAAATATAGCGAGACCCTCCCTGTATCTACGAAACAATTTTAAAAATTAGCCGGGCATGGTGGCACATGTCTGTAGTCTCAGTCACTTGGGAGGCTAGGTGGGAGGACCACTTGATCCCAAGAGGTTGAGGATGCAGTGAGCCATAATCACACCACTGTACTCCAGCCTGGGTGATGGAGAGAGAACTCTGTCTCAAAAAAAAAAAAAAAAAAAAAAAAAGAGCCTCTCAGAGTTCCCAGTCCAGTTCTTCCTGCTTTGCATACCTGATTAATCCAGTACAGCCGGGGCTCTGAGTATGTTACCCTTCCTGCTCAAAAACTTTCAATGACTCTTCCTGGGAACAGAGGAATGAACTTTTCCATCTTGGCACTCCAGATCTCACAGTATGTGAGATTACGGTAGTTTAATATTTAACCTGCAAGAGGGTTGAAATCCCAAGAGCTGAGACAAAATCCTGGATGTGCCCAGGTTGGTTTCAAACTCCGGGCCTCAGGTGATCCTCCTGTCTGGTGTGACTCTGGGCAAGTTGTGCCAACTCTGTGAACCTCTGTCAGGGAGAATTCTCCAATCAAGTGTCTTGAGGATGGAATTAGATAATGCATACAAAATACTTATCCTTGTTCACATTAAGCCATGACTATATTGTAGCTGCTGTCATTATTAGCTCATATAAAGGTGCTTAGCAAAAAGTGCCTGTCACGAAGGCATTCAAGCAATTGGTGCTTTCCCAAGATGTTATTTGAGTCTGTACCTCTGGTGTTACTTGTATTTCAAAACTGTTTTTTCCAGTTAAATTTTATTTATTTTTTGAGACAGAGTCTTGTTCTGTCACCCAGGCTGGAGTGCAGTGAGGTGATCTTGGCTCACTGCAATCTACACCTCCCAGGTTCAAGCAATCCTCCTGCTCAGCTTCCTGAGTAGCTGGGATTACAGACATTCACCACCACGCTCAGCTAATTTTTGTATTTTCAGTAGAGACAGGGTTTCTCCATGTTGGCCAGGCTGGTCTCACACTCCTGACCTCAAGTGATTCACCCACTTTGGCCTCCCAAAATGATGGGATTACAGGCTTAAACCACCACTCCCGGCCATTACTTTTCATTTATGAAAGATGACATGACATCCAAATGCATATGCTAATATATTTACTCTATATCAGAGGTTGGCAAACTTTTTCTGTAAAGGGCCAAGATAATAAGTATTTCGGCTAAGGCAGGCCATACTCTGATGTAACTTTTCAACTCTGCTGTTAGCAGCCATAGACAAAATGTAACTGAAGGGATATGGCTCTGTCTCAATAAAACTTTATTAATGTTACTAGATAATTCAGGGAATGAGAGTGAAAAAAACTTTATTAATGGATGCTAAAATTTGAATTTCATATCATTTTCTTTCGTTCTCTCTCCTCTTTCTTTTATTTTTTTCTCTCTTCCCCATCCCCTTCTGCTTCCCCTTCCCCTTCCTCTTCTTTTTCTTTCAAGACAGTATCTCACTCTGTCGCCTAGGCTGGAGTGCAGTGGCACAATCACGGCTCACTGCAGCCTTGACCTCCTGGGCTCAAGCAATCTTCCGGCCTCAGATTCCCAAGTAGCACGCCACCACGGCCAGATCATTTTTTACTTTTGTATTGATTTATTTATTTTTTGAGATGGAATGTCACTCTGTCACCCAGCTGGAATGCAGTGGCCCGAACTCAACTCACTGCAACCTCCACCTCCCAGATTCAAGTGATTCTCCTGCCTCAGCCTCTGAAGTAGCTGGGACTACAGGTGCTCACCACCATGCCCAGCTAATTTTTTGTATTTTTAGTAGAGACGGGGTTTCACCATGTTGGCCAGGCTGGCTTTGAACTCCTGACTTCAGGTGATCCGCCCGCCTCAGCCTCCCAAAGTACTGGGATTACAGGCATGAGCCACTGTGCCGACCTCCATAATTTTCATGTGTCATGAAATATTCTTCTTTTGATTTTTTCCAACCACTTAAACGTGTAAGGCTGGGCACTATAGAGTGTTCTCTTAGTTTAAACAGAACAGTAGTTAAGAATAATAGGAAGTAGGCCGGGCGCAGCAGCTCATGCCTGTAATCTCAGAACTTTGGGAGGCCGAGGCAGGCGGATCACAAGGTCAGGAGATCAAGACCATCCTGGCTAACTCAGTGAAACCCCGTCTCTACTAAAAATACAAAAAATAGCCGGGCGTGGTGGCCGGCGCCTGTAGTCCCAGCTACTGGGGAGGCTGAGGCAGGAGAATGGCGCGAACCCGGGAGGCAGAGCTTGCAGTGAACCGAGATTGCACCACTGCACTCCAGCCTGGGCAACAGAGCGAGACTCTGTCTCAAAAAAAAAAAAAGAATAATATGAAGTAAAGGAAGAATACAAATGATTTGTGGGTCAATAGAATAGTCTAACAGTGGCTCAAGAATAACCAAGTTAGGCAATGCAGTCATAAATGTTTACTGTGCATAAAACTCTACAATCTGGTTCAACCTAGTTGTCCAGCTGTGTCTCCTCCAGGCCCCAGTCAAAGCGGGCTTCCACTTCCCCAAATACAGACCCCGCACATTCTCTAGTTCCTCTATCTAGAATATACCCTCCCGTTGTGCTCATTAAAAGCATATCCTGGCTGGGCACAGTGGCTCATTCCTTTGGGAGGCTGAGGCACGAGGATCGCTTGAGGTCAGGAGTTCTAGACCAGCCTGAGTAACATGGCAAAACCCTGTCTCCACCAAAAACAAAAAAATTAGCCACGTGTGGTGGCGCATGCCTGTAATCTCAGCTACTCGGCGGCTGAGGTGAGAGAATCTCTTGAGCCTGGGAGGCAGAGGTTACAATGGGCTGAGACAGTGCCACTGCACTCTAGCCTAGATGTCAGAGTGAGACCCTGTTTCAAAAAAAGAATTTAAAATTTGAAAAATAATAAAAAGGGCCGGGCGCGGTGGCTCAAGCCTGTAATCCCAGCACTTTGGGAGGCCGAGACGGGCGGATCACGAGGTCAGGAGATCGAGACCATCCTGACTAACACGGTGAAACGCCGTCTCTACTTAACATACAAAAAATTAGCCGGGCGCGGTGGCGGCGCCTGTAGTCCCAGCTACTCGGGAGGCTGAGGCAGGAGAATGGCGGGAACCCGGGAGGCGGAGCTTGCAGTGAGCTGAGATCGCGCCACTGCACTCCAGCCTGGGTGACAGAGCGAGACTCCGCCTCAAAAAAAAAAAAAAAAAAAAAAAAGAAAAATAATAAAAAGAAACAAAAGCACATCCTTGAAGGACCATATCAAATGCCACCTCTTAAAAATTATAAGTGGCTCGTGCCTGTAATCCCAGCACTTTGGGAGACCGATGCAGGCAGAACACTTGAGGTCTGAGTTCGAGACCAGCCTGGCCAACATAGCGAAACCCCATCTCTATAAAAAATCCAAAAATCAGCCGGGCATCACAGCGCATGCCTGTAATTCCAGCTACTTGGGAAGCTGAGGCCCGAGAAGCAATTGAACCCGGAAGGTGGAGGTTGCAGTGGGCCAAGATTATGCCATTATACTCCAGCCTGGGCGACAGAGCAAGACCTTGTCTCAAAAAAAAAAAAAAAAAAAAAAAAATTATTCAATGATCTTCCCTACCCCTCATAAATGGTATTTTCCCTTCTCTCTCCCTTCTCCTTGTGCTGTGTTCTCTCAGTAAGAGCTTGTTTGTGCCACCATCATTTTACTTGTATTCTAGTTATTTTTTGCTATTTATCTTACTTAAAACCAAGCTTCTTGAGGTGTGGCACCTTCACTCAGGATCCCTCAGTGCCTGGCATATAGCAAGCACTCAGGAAGCATCTCTCGAGGTTGTTTCTTGGAATTGAACACAGGGTATGACGTCATCCAGCCACTGTGTAACTGACACAATGGAGTGGGAAGAGATTGGCTTGTTGAATTGCAGTAAATGGAATGGGTCTGGTGTGTTACTCATTCTAGTTAACGGAATGAAGTATTGCCCCCCACCCCCCACCAAAATAAAAAATAAATGGAGTAGGTCTGGATGGGGGTGTCAGGAGGCTGTGAAGGGAAATGCTGTGCCTCTGGGGCACAGCTGGAGGAGAATCCTGTTTGGTGATCGAGGTGGCATGACTAGTCTTAGTTATGCCTTCCGCAGGAAGCAGGTCTGAAAAGAGAGAAAAGTAGGGCTTCCTAGAGCTTCCCACACACAGGAGAGGCTCAGCAAAGAACACAGTGAAATTCAACTGCTGATTCTGTCCGATCCTCAGGAGAGCAGGGTTCTGAGAAGGGCCTCGCGATACACATCATGCCCCAGTTACACCGAGTGAATCAGGCTCTGATGCAATTGGCAATAGGCCTTAATCACAAGCTTCATCTCACAGGCTCCGCACAGATGAGCTTTGTCATTTCTCTGAGGGAATCACTGTCATTTCTCTTCCAGGCTCAAAGTAGCTCCCTCTGCCCCATGTAAAGTGCTGATGGGATGGCAATTTAAACTGCTTTGATGACCAGGTTTCGTTAGGTAAGAAGGCCCGATTAAGCAATGGTGGCCCAAATAACCTCAGTGGTTCAGACGCTGTTTTCAAAGCCAGCAGAAGTCTTGCCAAATTAAAGGATGTCAGGATGAGATGCTATGAATATCAGTTTCCTTCTCTCTGGCAATGGAGAGGATTAATTAAATGCCTGTGAAGTACTTTGAAAATTTAAGCTGTTGAGAATTATTGTTCTGTGTAATAGGGAAAAAATAGAGTTCTTGGCTCATTAAAGCTGTAATGTTGTAAGCCTGAGCACTATTTTCAGGATATCTTTGAGAGCTACATTTTTATTAAGAGGAAGAAAAGAGAAATATGTCTATGAATACAGATACACAGTATACATGCTGGAAAGTCAATTGGGTTAATCAATATTTCTCTTGATTAAGAAATGAACTGGGGGCTGGGTGCGGTGGCTCATGCCTATAATCCCAGCATTTAGGGAGGCTGAGACAGGAGTATCACTTGAACCACTGAGTTTGAGTCCATCCTGAGCAATAGAGTGAGACTTTGTCTCTAAATTAAAAAAATGCTGGGTGCAGTGGCTCACCCCCGTAATCCCAACACTTTGGGAGGCCAAGGCAGGTGAATCACCTGAGGTCAGGAGTTGGAGACTGGCCTGGCCAACATGGCAAAACCCTGTCCCTACTAAAAATACAAAAATTAGCTAGGTGTGGCAGTGGGCCCCTATAGTCCCAGCTACTCAGGAAGCTGAGGCAGGAGAATCACTAGAACCTGGGAGGCCAAGGTTGCAGTGAGCCGAGATCGGGTCACTGCACTCCAGCCTGGGTGACAGAGTGAGACTCCATCTCAAAAAAAAAAAAAAAAAAAAGGAATGAATGAACTGGGAGAAGCTGTTTCTCACTGATTACCACAGTCAGTGGAGACAGTTATTAAGAATCAGTTGCTTAACTGTGTAGGGACAGTTTCACCATAACTAGCAGACAGGTATTTGCTTTCTTTCAATAGGATCAAGGGATGAGGACTGAGATTGTATACATGTAAATACCAAGTTCAGTGAGTTTCCATGGCCTCTTCTGTCTTAATACAACTTAACAAACAATCCAGACAGATTTCTGCCTCCACTTTGTTGGTTTACCCAGGGATATTTTGGCTTTGTTTGCAGATATTCGGTGATATTTGGAAGGGTGCTGTCCATAGCTGCCCCTCACCTCTCTTTCACTCTACATTGACTGAGGATTTACACTTTGTTTTGTGTCTGTACTAGTTTCCTATCGCTGCTATAACAAATTACCGCAAACTTAGTGGGTTAACACAACACATATGTATTATATTACAGTTCCAGAGGTGAGAAGTCTAAAATTAGTCTTATGGGGCTAACATCAAGGTGTTGGCTGGGCTGACCCCATCTGGATGCTCCAGGGAAAGAATCTGTTTCCTTGCCTTTTCAGTTTTCTAGTGGCCTCCTGCATTCCATGGCTCACGGCCCCTTTCTGGGTCTCTCTGACCTCTGCTTTTGTTGTTGTTGTTTGTTGAGATAAGAGTCTTGCTATGTTGCCCAGGCTGGTGTCAAACTCCTGGGCTCAAGTGCTTCTCCTGCCTTGGCCTCCAAAGGGATTATAGGTGTGAGCCACTGAGCCTGGCTCAGACCTCTTGTTATCACATCTTCTATCTCTTGGCCCATGGGATAGTCCAGGATAATGTCTTCATCTCAAAATCCTTAACTCAATCACATATGCTAAGTCCTTTTTGCCACGTAAAGTAACTTATTCACAGGTTCTGGGGGTTAGGTTGTAGACTTTTTTTTTTTTTTTTTTTGAGACCGAGTCTCACCCATGTTGCCCAGGCTGGAGTGCAGTGGCAAGATCTTGGCTCACTGCAACCTCTGCCTCCCAGGTTCAAGTGATTCTCCTGCCTCAGCTTCCCAAGTAGCTGGGATTACAGGCATGCGCCACCATGCCCAGCTAATTCTGTATTTTTAGTAGAGACGGGGTTTCCCCATGTTGGTCAGGCTGGTCTCGAACTCTCGACCTTAGGTGATCCGCCCGCCTCAGTCTCCCAAAGTGCTGGGATTATAGGCATGAGTCACCGTGCCCAGACAGACATTTTTATTTTTCTTTTTAAGACCAAGTCTTGCTTTGTCAACTAGTCTGGAGTGCAGTGGTGCGATCTCAGGTCAGCAACCTCTCTACCTCCCAGGTTCAAGTGATTCTCCTGCCTCAGCCTTCTGAGTAACTGGGACTACAGAAGTGTGCCATCAGGCCCAGCTAATTTTTTTGTTGTTGTATTTTTAGTAGAGACAGGATTTCTCCTGACCTCAGGTGATCCGCCCACCTAGGCCTCCCAAAGTCCTGGGATCACAGGCGTGAGCCACCTCGCCCAGCCTCGAGCCTACCTTCTTATTCAAATATCACACATACTTTAGACTGGCCGCAGTGGCTCACGCCTGTAATCCCAGCATTTAGGGAGGTGTAGGTGGGTGGATTGCTTGAGCCTAGGAGTTCGAGACCAGCCTGGGCAACATGGTGAAACCCCATCTCTACAAAAAATGCAAAAATTACCTGGGTGTGGTGGCTATTTTGAAAGCTGCGGCAGGAGGATCGCTTGAGCCCAGGAGGTTGATGCTGCAGTAAGCTCTGATCGCACCACCGCACTCTAGCCTGGGTGATGGGGCAAGATCCTATCTCAAAAAAAAAAAAAACAAAAAAACAAAAAAAAACACAACTTTCTCCCTTTTCTCTACCCCAACTCCACTTAGTTTCCCTTTCCTAGTACTTTTTTTTTTTTTTTTTTTGCCAGAAATAACCCCTTTAACCATTACAGCTTTAATGCTTCTAGTGGTCACCACTGTACTCTAAGCGTTATAACTTTGTGTGTGTGTGTGTGTGTGTTCTTTTTTTTTTTTTGAGACAGAGTTTTGCTCTTTCACCCAGGCTGGAGTAAAGTGGCACGATCTCTGCTCACTGCAACCTCTGCCCCCTGGCTTCAAGCGATTCTCCTGCCTTAGCCTCCCAAGTAGCTGGGTTTACAGGTGCCTGCCACCACCACACCTGGCTAATTTTTGTATTTTTAGTAGAGACGGGGTTTCGCCATGTTGGCCAGGTTGGTCTCAAACTCCTGACCTCAGGTGATCCACCTGCCTCGGCCTCCCAAAGTGCTGGGATTACAGGCATGAGCCACCGCACCTGGCCATTTTTTCATTAACAGTGCGTTGTAGGTAGTTGTTTAGATAACTTAAAATATACTTTAATTCATCCTTCTAAAATTCATTAAAATGAAAACCCTGAATTGACAAATTCTCATAAAGGACTCAAGGACCCTGCAGATTCATGTGTAAGCCCACCTGGATAAATATGAATCACAGATCATGTTTCTCCTTAGCTGTAAGACACAATGAATGAGCAAGGAGCAAAGGCTCTGGAGCCAGACGGACCTGGATGTTAACTTCCACACCTCCACTTATTAGTACGTGCCATGGGAGAGTTCTTTATCCTTTTTTTTTTTTTTTTTTTTTTTTTTTTGAGACAGAGTCTCGCTCTGTCGCCCAGGCTGGAGTGCAGTGGCCAGATCTCAGCTCACTGCAAGCTCCGCCTCCCGGGTTCACGCCATTCTCCTGCCTCAGCCTCCCGAGTAGCTGGGACTACAGGCGCCCGCCACCTCGCCCGGCTAGTTTTTTGTATTTTTTTAGTAGAGACGGGGTTTCACCGTGTTAGCCAGGATGGTCTCGATCTCCTGACCTCGTGATCCACCCGTCTCGGCCTCCCAAAGTGCTGGGATTACAGGCTTGAGCCACCGCGCCCGGCCTGTTCTTTATCCTTTGAGTTTCCATTTCCTCATCTGTAAAATGGGATACCAGTGCTCACTTCATATATTTATTAGTATTAAATTAAGTAATTCATAAACTTGTGCGTGTGTTAAGCATTTCTTGAATGCTAAATGTTTCTAAATGCTAGTTTCTCCAAGATAATTTGGAAAGAAAGTCAAGTATCTACTAACAATGAATGAAAGGATGTAAAAGAGAAACTGGAAACAGATTCCATAGACGGTGATAGTTAAGGGCATGGTCCTTGTTTAATATTTCTTCATTTGCTCAATGAAAATGTTGAGGGCTCTTTATGTGTCAGCCACTGTACTAGGCATAGATGGAAATACAGACATGCACCCTGCCCTCCAGGGGCTTATTCTACTTATTGCTATGTCATAGGAGTCCAACAAATACTTAATTTTTAAAACTGGCTAAGGCTGGGCACAGTAGTTCACGCCTATAATCCCGGCACTTGGGGAGGCCGAGGTGGGCAGATGACTTGAGCTCAGGAGTTTGAGACCAGCCTGGGCAACATAGTGAAACCCTGTCTCCACCAAAAATACAAAAAAATTAGCTGGGCACAGTGGCATGCACCTGTGTTTCCAGCTACTCAGGAGGCTGAGGTGGGAGGATTGCTTGAGCCTGGGAGGCAGAGGTTGCATTGAGCCAAGATCGCACCAATGCATTCCAACCTGGGTGACAGAGTAAGACTCTGTCTCAGGAAAAAAAAAAAAAAAAGGCTAAATTCTGACACGTGTAAAGAAAAGATTTGGATCCATGGAAATGAGCATCTGTGGGTTGGGCATGAGGCAGGGGTTGTACTTAATGCACTGTACAGTTATTACTGCATTCCAATGAACTCAAGAACAACAATTACTGTAAAGTAATTGTCAGTATCACCTACTTCCACCAGCTACATAAAAACCTGAATGGTTTTCTAATTTTTTTTTTTTTTTGAGACAAGGGTTTTGCTCTGTCACCCAGGCTGGAGTGCAGTGGTGTGATCTCTGCTCACTGCAACCTCCACCTCCGGGGTTCAAGTGATTCTCCTGCCTCAGCCTCCCGAATAGCTGAGATTACAGGCACCCACCACCACACCTGGCTAATTTTTGTAGTTTTAATAGAGACGGAGTTCCACCATATTGGCCAGACTGGTCTTGAACTCCTTACCTCAGGTGATCTGAAGACATTGGCCTCCTAAAGTGCTGGGATTACAGACATGAGCCACCGTGCCCAGCTCTAACTTCTTGAAAAATGTGATGCCTAGCACATAACCTTTTTCCTGAAGAAACTTGATTATATTGAAGGAAAACTACAGTATGGGCGAATGCATTTCCCAACCACTTGGACTTCTGGGAACTTGCTTCAGCTACTTCCAGTTTCATTCTTTGATGCTCATGTTGTATCTCTACCTTCTCCACCATGTCCAGGAGATTTGTTTGGGATACTGTTTAACACATTCACCAACCTTAGACAGTGACTGGCAACAGGTGTGTCTGATAAAGAAAACATTGCTTCTGCTCTGCTTTAGGCATATCGGACAAGTTGGGGACCTGCTTTCCTTTGCAAAGCTTATAGGAATCTATGTGGGAGGCAGGAACCGCCTTCTAGTTTCCAGGCTGAAAAAGGCTCTCTGTTTGGCTACCAGCAGAGCAAGGCTTGGAAGGGAATGCTAATGTGTTTCGAGACCTATCCACCTAAGCTGAATGACAAACGGGTATCAGTGGTTTAATGTAAGAGGAGATAGCTGTAGTTTCCTGGGCAAGAGACATCTATGATTGCCTGGAAACAAACACAGCCCATCAGTGATTCAATAGATAGGTTTGGTCTTGTGAATTGGTCTATTGTAAAATAACTGTATTGACATGAAGATACTTGGAAATCATCTGTACAGTCTTAACTAGTTCAGCCAACTTTGACAGCGTTATCTGAGAGGCTGAGGTATAAGAATCACTCAAATCTTTGCAGTGAGCTGAGATTGCAAAATAAAGAAATAAATATCAATTTAATATAAATTCATAGCAAAACCCCCAAATAAAGGTACTCTCATCAGTGCCTGTTTCATTTATTTTTATGTTTTTAGAGATGGAGTCTCCCTCTGTCACCCAGTTGGGAGTGCAGGGGCACAATCACGGCTCACCATAGCCTCAAATCCCCAGGCTCAAGCAATCCTCTCATCTTGGCCTCCTGATTAGCTAGGATTACAGGTGCACACCACCATGCCAGGCTAATTTTTAAACTTTTTATAGGGACGGGGTCTTGCTATGTTCTTAGGTTGGTCTGGAACTTCTGGGCCTCAAGCAATCCTCTTGCCTTGGCCTCCCAAAGTGCTGGGATTACAGGTGTGAGCCACCGTGCCTGGCCAGTGCCTGTTTTATTCATAAGAGGAAAGTAATTTACATCACTGGTACCTTAACTACGGGCCAGACACAGGACCAGAGTGTTATGTTCCACTGGAGTACGTGGAATTGCCATTTGATGTGATTTGAGGGGACCAGGAAGGCTCCCTATCCAGATGTGGCCTGAAAATATTTGTCACTGTTCCTGAAATCCCATCAATTAGAGGATTATTTGGATTGGCTTTACAGTTTACAAAACGCTTTTCTATAGATAAACTGTCAAGGAAGCAGAGTCACCTCCCTGTTCAGAAAAGGTGTTTAGTTATCCCCATAGTGGGGCTATTTTCTTTCAAATGGTAGGTACATTTTTTTTGAGAGGGGGGTAAATCAAATTTATAATGGTGATGTTCATGTCCCACCCATAGCTACCACCCAGAATTAACTAAATCAGATTGAGCCCCACCCAAATCTAGGTAGGAATTCTCAGAGATGAAATTAACCCGATTAGATTTGTTTTGTATAAAAGGGAAGTGGGGAAAGTAAGAAGTAATTGGGACTCTTCTAGAGGAGAGCAGGCACAAACTAAGCCAAGAAAAGCAAGTTTGAGAATTCCAGAGGCAGAAGTTGCTTCTGGGTGCCTGACATCAACAATCCAGCACTTCAAGACCAGTGTGCGGCATCCTCAGGGGACACTGTGTCCTGGGCATCCCTGCAGTTTAAGAGAATCCACTAGATTATAAGGTAACTCCTCGACTGTCAGCAGTGGGCCAGAGAGAGACTGTTATTTTCAGATGGACAAATACTGTTGGGTAGAGGAAGGGATGGGGGATAAGGAGGACAAAATCTGACTTTGGCAAAGCCGGGTATTTAGAACTTTAATAGCCATGTTGGCAAATTCTCTCTTAGTCCATGTCCATTTCACTGCTTGCAGAGAGGCCCAGGGGTTCTGGGGCGAGAAACACATCTCACCCCAGAGCTGCTCCTCCCCAGGAGCCTTTTAGCGCCAGGACAGAACTCCTCTGCCCTTCGCAACCAGGTCAAGACCACATGGCTATGTCTAGCACATAGCCTGTGAAAATGTAAAATTTACCTCCAAACTGAAGTGAACCAAACTCTGTTGACCTTCCCATGTATTGAGGAGCTATAACTTCTCTCCAAAAACATGAAAGTAAAATTGCAGTTTAAATCGTGTAATTAGGAATACTGTAACTAGTGTTTTGCACATATAAACTTTATCATACACTGGGAATTTGTACATATGTGCCCAGTATGGGATTTTTCTGTTTTTATTTTTATTTGTTTGAGACAGAGTCTCACTCTGTTGCCTAGGCTGGAGTGAAATGGCATGATCTCTGCCTCACTGCAATCTCCACCTCCCGGGTTCAAGTGATTCTCCTGCCTCAGCCTCCGAGGTAGCTGGGATTACAGGTGTGTGCCACTGTGCTCGGCTAATTTTTGTATTCTTAGTAGAGACGGGGTTTCACCACGTTGGCCAGGCTGCTCTCGAACTCCTGAACTCAGGTGATCCACCCTCTTGGCCTTCCAAAGCGCTGGGATTACAGGCTTGAGCCACCATACCCAGTCCAGTATGGGATTTTATAAACAAAATTAGGTATACTATAATTTATGGGCAATTGAAAAGATTTTCAAAGGGGATTTTTTTTTCTTTTTTTGAGACGGAGTTTCACTCTTGTCGCCCAGACTGGAGTATAATGGCACCATCTTGGCTCACTGTAACCTCTGCCTCCCGAGTTCAAGTGATTCTCCTGCCTCAGCTTTCTGAGTAGCTGGGATTACAGGCGCCTGCCAACATGCCCGGCTACTTTTTGTATTTTTAGAAGAGACAGGGTTTCACTATGTTGGTCAGGCTAGTCTTGAACTCCTGACCTCAGGTGATCCACCCGCCTTGGCCTCCCACAGTGCTGGGATTACAGGCGTGAGCCACCGCGCCCAGCCTATTTTTTCATTCTTTGGGTAAAGTTTAGAACTTAACTGGTAAGAGGAGATGCCACTAAATGTTAAGTTTATCTACACTTTTGTATGTGTCACATGTTTGCTTCATGCCTATTTATTTATTTATTTGGAGACAGAGTCTCGCTCTGTTGCCTAGGCTGGAGTCCAATAGCTCGATCTTGGCTCTCTGCAACCTCTGCCTCCTGGGTTCAGGTGATTCTCTTGCTTCAGTCTCCCAAGTAGTCTCCCAAGGATTACAAGTGTGCACCACCACGCCCGGCTAATTTTTTGTATTTTTAGTAGAGATGGGGTTTCCCTATGATGGTCAGGCTGGTCTCAAACTCCTGGCCTCTAGTGATCTGCCTGCCTTGGCCTCCCAAAGTGCTGGGATTACAGGCATGAGCCACCTCACTCAGCCTATTTATTTAAGAGACAAGGTCTCATTCTGTTGCCTAGGCTGGAGTGTAGTGATATGATCATAGTTCACTGCAGCCTCAAACTCCTGGGCTCAAGTGATCCTCTTGCCGCAGCCTCCAGGGTGGCTAGGACAACAGGCATGCACCACCACACATGGCTAAATTTCTAAATTTTGCCTAGCAGTTTGTTCAGATCAGAGTCTATCTTATTGCTTAAAAAGTATATCACATAATTCCATCTTGTAAAGTCTAGTTATGCCTTAATTGAAATTGACAAAGCTCAAAATGCCAGCTCTAAAATGAACCCTGGGGACCAGGCATGTTGGCTCACGCCTATAATCCCATCACTTTGACTTTGGGAGGCCGAGGCAGGAGGATTACTTGAAGCCAGGAATTTGAGACCAGCCTGGGCAATACAGCAAGAACCCCCATCTCTACAAAAAGTTGAAAGTTATCCTGGTGTCACAGCACATGCCTGCAGTCCCAGCTACTTGGAAGGCTGAGGTGGGAGAATCGCTTCAATCCAGGAGTTCAAGGCTGCAGTAAGCTTTTAAAAAACTTTTTTTTTTTTGAGACAGATTTTGCTCTGTCGCCCAGGCTGGAGTGCAGTGGCACAGTTTCGGCTCACTGCAACCTCTGCCTCCTGGGCTCATGCAATTCTCATGCCTCAGCCTCCCGAGTAGCTGGGATTACAGGCATGCACCACCATGCCCGGCTAATTTTTGTATTTTTAGGAGAGATGGGGTTTGGCCATGTTGGCCAGGCTGGTCCTGAACTCCTGACCTCAAGTAATCAGCCCACCTTGGTCTCCCAAAGTGCTGGGATTGTGGGTGTGAGCCACTGCTCCCAGCCTTGTAGTGAGCTTTGATTGTGTCACGGCACTCCAGCTTGGGTAACAGAGCAAAATCCTGTCTCTAAGACAAAAATAAAATAACTTCTAGTTTTTTCTCAAGGCATTTATTTACATTAGTCACTCTATGCTCCATATGACTCCACAAAACCTGCCTGCATGGAGCACATAACCAGCTCCCAAAGGGCAGTGACCTGTAACCTCCTTCCTGAGTTGGGGGATCCTGCTCCAGCTGTGGCCAGTCTTTCCTCCCTCCCATGTCCATTCAGTCTTGGACACACCATTCTCTTTAGTGACTATCCCTTCTGCTTGGAAAGCCTTTCCATCTTCATCTGGAAAACTCCTACTCCTTAGCCAAGACCCAGTTCAAACTTTATTGCTTCAGCAAATCCTTTCTTGGCTTTACCAGCCAGATACAGATGCTCCCTTCCGTAACTTGGCCCACAGAGCCTAGCACTCTGCACCCCACTGGCTTCTTCAGCACTATGGTCTACACCACATCCCAGTGCCTTAGCCCTCTCAATACCTTCCCCAACCCTTCTCCCCAAGAAAAAACTCTGCAAGAGGGTGATTTTTTTGTTTCTAGAATTGAGTAGTCTTCTTACCACACCAAGTTTTCTTCTGAAATGTTTTTTGCCTTATTCAGGTACTCCACTTTCTACTACCCCCTCAAAAGGAAAGTTATTTTCCTTCCTTTCTTTTTTAGAGATAGAATCTGGCTCTGTTGCCCAGGCTGGAGTGCAGTGATGTAATCACAGTTCATAGCAACCTCCAACTCCTAGGCTCAAGTGACCCTCCCACTTCAGCCTCCTGAGTGCTGGGACTACAGGTGTGTACCACCGTGCCTGGTGTGTATATATATATATATATATTTTTTTTTTTTTTTTTGAGATGGAGTTTTGTTCTTGTTGCCCAGGCTGGAGTGCAGTGGTGCAATCTCAGCTCACTGCAACCAAGTAGCTGGGAGGTTCAGGTGATTCTCCTGCCTCAGCCTCCCAAGCAGCTGGGATTACAGGCACCTGCCACCACACCCAGCTAATATTTTGTATTTTTAGTACAGATGGGGATTCACCATGTTGGTCAGGCTGGCCTTAAACTCCTGAACTCAGGTGATTTGCCCACCTTGGCCTCCAAAGTGCTGGGATTACAGGCGTGAGTCACCATGCCCAGCTCCCTAATATTTTTATTTTTTGTAGAAATTGGGTCTTGCTGTGTTGCCCAGGTTGTTCTCAAACTCTTGGTGTCAATCGACTCCTTGGCCTCCCAAAGTGCTGGGATTATGGGCATGAACTACCATGCCTTGCCTGAACCAGTTCATTCCTTATAATCCCTAATCCTTCACGTCCTTACTCAGTCACTTATCCTATTATATACTTGTCCTATTATACACCTTCTTAGTACCAGACACCTTTTTTTCTTTTGCAATTTTTTCACACTGTAGTGGTACATTTACTTATGAGATTGTTTGTGTCCACCACTGAGTTGTACTGTATGTGTTTTGAGTTCAGAACTAGCAGCTCCGTATTTCCAGAACCTAGCATTGTGTCTGCCTGAATAAACGAACGAATACATAAATGTCTTCCTCACTTTTGGTAAGCTCCATGACGGGCACAGTGTATACAGAACATCTTAGGCTCCCTCTGAAAATACTGGTTGTTGCAAAAATGAATGATAGCGCGATCGAAAACTATATGGACCTATATAACTCACCCAAGTTCTTTAACTGACTTTTGGACTTTGGGGACCAGCATATTAGTAGTGTATGACGCTTGCGGCTAAGAGCGTTTCTTTACTTTCCCAACTCCAAGAAACATTGTTTGGATCTGCTAATGGTCCCAGAGGAAAAGAGCAGCCACAATAAGCAAAGTATTATTAGACTGAGAAGAGAGTCAGAAGTATCAACAGTCGCAGACTACCAATTTGCTGAGGGAAGCCGGAAATTAACAGCTTGTGTTAGTACCTAGGATAATTTTTTTCTGCTGAAACTTATGTTCTCAGTGGAGCACTTGCTTAAAAACTTCCTACCGAAAGAGATTTGCTGATGGTGGGGAGCTTGGAGGTGATGAGGAGGAGACGAGTCCCTCGTTTCTAAAATCCCATATAAAGAGTAACTGTTTTTTTAGTTTTCACACAGAACACCATATTATTATTATCTTTGAGACGGAGTCTTGCTCTGTAGCTAGGCTGGAGTGCAGTGGCGCGATCTTGGCTCACTGCAACCTCTGCCTCCCGGGTTCAAGCGATTCTCCTGACTCTGCCTCCCGAGTAGCTGGGACTACAGGCGCGTACCACCACACCCCGCTAAGAGTTCACCATGTTGGCCAGGCCGGTCTCGAACTCCTGACCTCAGGTAATCCACCAGTCTCGGCGTCCTAAGTGCTGGGATTACAGGCGTGAGCCACCGCGCCCGGCCAGAATACCATTTTAATGGCTCTTACATGGAAATCCAATCAGGCCTTGTAAATGTCTCAGATGCTTGCTTCTGCTCATAGCACCCATCAAAGAATTGCAAGTGACGTTTTCCTTTTATTTATTATTTCAAGAAGTGGAACGCAGAGTCCCTAATCAGGGACTTTCTAGATGAGGATGGACACAGAGGAAAAGGCGTGCTTCTCCCATTACCCACTTTTTGGCTGAAACAAGCTTTTGAAGCTCGTCCCGCTGTTGCTGAAGAGCGGCTCAACCACGGGAGAGGCTGGGAATTTCCCTAGGGGTGGGGTCCCGGTTGGTGGCCAGGGCAGCCGCTTTCTCTTTGGGACTGAGTGGAGCTGGGAAGGATCCGTGCAGGCGCGGGTGAAATCAGCAGACAAAACAGGGCGGGGGTGCACGAGGCCGCAGCGGCGGCCAGCCTGGGGCTCTCATCCCTCTGGGCGACCCCTCCGGCCGGAGCCAGGGGTCACGCGGCCCCGGAACAAAGCGCCGCGGGAGAAGCCGCCCTGATCCGGCGGGCAAGAGCTAGCTTCTCGCGGGCCAGAGTGCCACGGGCCAGGATCTGTTGAACGCGCGGTGCACGGGCGCAGCAACGGTATCCGAGTAGCCCCCGCACCTACCGCTGCCCTTGCAGACCCACACAGCTACACCCGCGGAGACCGCCGCCGGCCGCGCCAACGCCTGTGCGCCTGCGCGCCCGCCCGCGCGTTCGCGGAAGCCCCGCCCCCAGGCTCCCAACGCGCGGGGCCGCGCCTCCTCATGGCCGCCGCCGCAGTGTGTGGTATTTAGCGGGGACGCGCGGCGGGCTCGAGGACGCGCGAAACGGCGGCGGCGGCGGCGGCCAGGGGGGAGCCGGGGCGGCCGTTGCGGGGCGCGCTCTCGAGAGGCGGCGGCGGCGGCCCAGAGTGTCCCGTCGGTCTCGGCGCCGGGAAGAGGCGGTGGCGCTGCCCGCGGTGGCGGGGGTTGGCGACAGAGCGCGTTGGTGCCAGGACCGGGGTCCGAGGCGCGCTCTCCGCCCACAGGTAAGTGGGGCCCGGCCTGAGGGAGGAGCCGGCGGCGAGGGGCTCTCCGGGAGGCGGGCGCCCAGGCCCGGTAATGGCGGAGGGCGGGAAGGTCGGCCCGGCCAGGGCGCGGGCAGTAGTCGGCACGGCGGCGCCTTTGTCTCGGCCGGAGCCGGGCCGCCCGGTCGAGCGCCGCCCCCCTCCCTGCCGCAGCCTCCGCGAAATCCGGCTCGCCCCGCCCCAGGCCCAGGCCCGGCGGGGTGGCAGTGAGGTCGGCCCCGCTTGCCGGCCGGGAAGGCGGAGGGCAGGGAGGAAGAGAGAGACCTCGGCAGCAGCCCAGCCCTTGCGCCCGGGAGGCGGGCCCGGCCGGGGGTGGCGCCCGGCGCGCCCCGCGCCCTCGTGCCGGCCTTTGTTGTGCCAGGTCACGGGGTGGCGGCCCAGCATGGCGGAGGTCGGCGGTGCAGGCGGCTGCAGGGGCCCTGCCTCCCACGGCGCCCGGAGGCCCGGGCCGCACCGCGCCGCTCGGCCGGCCTCGGTCTCGTTTCTCTGCCCCCGACACCCGGCTGGAGCCGTCCCGGACGGGGCTGCGCTCTCCCTGCCGCTTCGGCCGGAGGCTTCATTGTGCAGTGGGAAGAATGCAGCCTCCTCCCTTGTTTATGTCGTTAGAGAAGAGAGCGCGTGAACGGCGTGCCAGGGAAGCTCTGGCTTATTATAAACCTGGCATTTCCTAGGCTTCATTTGCCGGGTAGTTTGGGGTCCTTTCTTAACTCTCCCAAATTTATAACTTAAGAAAGTGAATAAGCTGGGCCTCACCGATGCGTAGGTATTTTTTCGCCTTCGGCCCTTTCCTGGAAAGATACATAATTTGTTCGCTCGGACATTCAGAAAAGTCTAGCTTGGGTGTTCGGAAAATCAGATTTGTGTAGCTCCTTTGCCAAAGTCATAGAGGCCATGAACAAACAGAGAGACCGTGGATACTGGATATAGGACAGTGCTCTGACTGCCCCTTCCTAGCAGTTGAGCATTTACCTTTGCTTATAGCGGGTGTCAAGGGTAAATTGTTAACTCTTCAGCACTTGGATGTTGAGAGCACGGGCTGTGAAGTCCGACTGTCTGCTTTGGGTCAAATTCTGTTCCACCAGTTTGTGACCTTGGGCAGATACTTAACATCTCTGTACTTTGCTTTCCTTATCTGCAAAATGGGTTTGTAAAGACAGTGTCTACCTCAAGCCCTGTTGAGAATTGATGAGATGACAATAGGTGGACTGAAAGCAGTGGCAGGCCCATGCTAAGTTCTCAACAAATGTTTACTGTTAAGACTGTTGTTAAAGAGCTAAACTTACGAGGTTATCTTGGCATGATGTGTTGGTATGATGAAAGTGCATAGGCCAGAATTTGTGAAATCAGGTCACAGATCTTTAGTGCTGGGTTTTTTCTTTCAGTGCATTTTGTTGTTAAAAAGGACAATATTTGTATGATAAATTAACAGACTTGCTGAGATGGTGGCATTTTGGAAATTGCTACGGCCAGGGATTTGAATGGCTATATCTTTGTGATTAAAAAAAATCAAATTGATTAAAATGAGGTCTCCTTTTAGCTAGTTTAGATTTATCGATCAGTTCATTTTCAAGGACTTGAGTTAACCAACTTGGAAAAATGGGACAGTGAATACTTGAGTGTATCTATGGTGGTATGTATGGTGTTACCATCACTTTTAGAAGTTACTGAAGAGCAGAATGTAGTGTGGTGGCAAATGTAATGGTCTGGTAATTTTATCTGGGAGATGTTGGCTCAAATTATGGTGGAGAGGATTTTAGTTAGCTGTTAGGACTTCAGACTGGTAGATCGTGAGACTCAAAGTGGATTACACAAATTGGTTGTGTAGTGTTTCATTCTGAAAATTTAAATGAAGATACAGAGTTCTGTAATCTTGGATGGGTAGTTGCAATTATATCCAGAATTTGTTCCCCAAAGTTTACTATGCCAAACAGTTTTTTTTGTTATTGGCATCTTTCCAACATTATTTAGTAACATTTAATATTTTAAACTGAAATACGTATAATAGATATGAAACGGATGACTTTTCAGGGTAAGTATTCCACAGAGTACAAATTCAGAAACAATTTTAATGTACTTTACATCTGTTAAATATTAATCTGTTCCCTCTAAGCTTTGGGAAGTTCTTACAAAATTGCTGTAGAGAAATATTCTTTCTTAATATCTGTAATTAAAAAGCATAATTAGGTTAAATTGGAGTTATAAAGAAATTATCTAGCTGTGTCAGTAATGACATAGCATAACAAGTAGGATTTTCAGTGGGTATCGTGTTTTGAAAACAGATCTTACATAACTGGGGTAACAAAGTTTAGTAATTTGCAAAGTTTTAGGAGACTGCTGAAATTGTATTTTTAACCAGTTGATTTACACAATTTTTAAAGATTGGAGGTTCTTTGTTTAAAGAGATTTATTACAGAATTTTGTGGAATTCCCATATTCACCTTGTAAAATGTTAAAATCTGGATATTTTTGGTACAGCCCTCTCTTTCAATAAAATCTATATGAAATCCGCAGAGTCTTCCATCACCCCCAAAAAAATGGAGATGAAATTTTCCTTTTTACAATAAGTATCCTTAATAGTATTCTTCAAAATAGCAGTATTTCTAATGCACTTTAAATGATTTAGTTCCCATAGCTATAGTTACTAGAACATCTGCTGTATAAAGGCAAGAATTGTGTTTTTAATATATATCCTCAGTACCTAGTGCTCAGTACATATTTGTTTACTCACCTACTACTGTCCATATTCTAATGACACTCAGGTCTTTTAATTTTTTTTTGAGATAAGAGTCTCGCTCTGTTGCCCAGGCTGGAGTGCCGTGGTGATGTCATAGCTTATTGCGGCCTCCAACTCTTGGGCTCAAAGGATCCTCCCACCTTAGCCTCACAAGTGGCTGGGACTAGGGGCATGTGCCACCACACTGGGCTAATTTTTAAAAAAATTATTTTGTAGAGACCAAGTCAGGTCTTGCCATCTTGCCCAGGCTGCTCACAAACTCCTGGGCTCAAGTAATCCGCCCACCTCGGCCTCCCAAAGTGCTGGAATTACAGGTGTGAACTGCTGTGCCTGGCCTCCAGTCTTTTTGCGTACTGAGATGTAGACCCATATATCCCCTTATGCAGATTTTTAAAATTGACTTTATTTTTTAGAGCGGCATTAAGTTAATAGCAATTGAGGGGAAGAGACAAGAGATTTGGCGTGTAGCACCTGTACCCACGCGTGTAACCGCCTCCATTATCAACATTCCCTGTCAAAGTGGTACATTTGTTACAATTGAGGAACCTACATTGACACACCATTATTACCCAAAGATTATAGTGACGTACATTTTATGGGTTTAGACAAATATATAATGACATACATGAATGCTTTCACCACCCTAGAAATCCTCTGCTCCACCTGTTTATCCCCACACCCCCAACCACTTATCTTTTTACTTTTACTGTCTCCATAGTTTTGCCTTTTCCAGACTGTCATATGTGTAGCTGGGCTCTTACAATATGTAGCCTTTTCACAGTGGTTTCTTTCACTTAGTAATATGCATTTAGGTTTCCTCCACGTCTTTATGGCTTGGTAACTCATTTCTTTAGGGCTGCATAATATTCTGTTGTCTAGATGTACCACAGTTGGTTTATCCATTCACCTACTGAAGGATGTCTTGGTTGGCTTCCAAGTTTTGGCAATTCTGAATAAAGCTGTTATAAACATCCATTTGCAGGTTTTTGTGTGGCCATGAGTTTTTAACTCCTTTGGGTAAATGCCAAGGAATGTGATTGCTGGATCAGATAGTAAGAGTTTGTTTAGTTGTTTTGTTGTTGTTTTTTTGAGACGGAGTCTCAGTCTGTCCCCCAGGCTGGAGTACAGTGGCACAGTCTCAGCTCACTACAGCTTCTGCCTCCTGGGTTGAAGTGATTCTTGTGCCTCAGCCTCCCGAGTAGCTGGGATTACAGGCGCCTGCCATCATGCCCAGCTAATTTTTGGATTTTTAGTAGAGACAGGGTTTCAACATGTCAGCGAGGCTGGCCTCAATCTCCTGACCTCAAGTGATCTGTCTTAGCCTCCCAAAGTGAAGAGTATCTTTAGTTTTGTAAGAAATTGACAAACTGTCTTCCAGATTGGCTGTACCATTTTGCATTCCTACAAGCTATGAATGAGAGTTCCTGTTGCTTTGTATCCTTGGCCGGATTTGGAGGTACCACTGTTCTGGATTTCAGCAGTTCTTTTCTTATAGGTGTGTAGTGGTATTTTCTTTTTCTTTTCTTTTCTTTTTTTTTTTTTTGGGACAGAGTCTCACTCTGTCGCCCAGGCTGGAGTGCAATGGTGTGATCTCGGCTCATTGCAACCTCCACATCCCAGGTTCAAGTGATTCTCCTGCCTCAGCCTCCTGAGTAGCTGGGATTACAGGCGTACACCATGCCTGGCTAACTTTTTTTTTTTTTTTTTAAGCAGAGAAGGGGTTTTGCCATGCTGGCCAGGTCATTCTCGCACTCCTGACCTCAAGTGATTCAAGATTCTCCCACCTCGGCCTCCCAAAGTGGGGAATGACAGGCATGAGCCACCGCGCCTGGCCTGTGGTGGTATCTTACTGTTTTAAATTTGCATTTCTGTGATGACATGTGATGTGGAGCATCATTTCATATACTTGTTGTTATCTGTATATCTTTTTTTTGGTGGGGAGTTAGTTAAGGTCTTTTTGACTGTCTTTTTTTAAGTTGGGTTGTTTTTTCATTGGTGAGTTTTTGTTTTTTGTTGTTTTATTTTTTTTTGGAGACAGAATCTTACTCTTCTTGCCCAGACTGGAGTGCAGTGGTGCCATCTCAGCTAACTACAACCTCCACCTCCCAGGCTCAAGCAGTTGTTCTCATGCTCAGCCTCCTGAGTAGCTCCTGAGTATCTGAGATTAGAGGAATGAGCCACCATGCCCAGCTAATTTTTATATTTTTAGTAGAGACAGGGTTTTGCCATGTTGGCCAACCTGGCGAACTCCTGGCCTCAAGTGATCTGCCTGCCTCAGCCTCCCAAAGTGCTGGGAATACAGGCCTGAGCCACTGTGTTCAGACACGTTTGCGTATTTTGGATAACAGTTCTTTTTCAGATACAGATATCTTTTGCAGATATTTTTTCTGTTCTCTATCTCAAAGCTGGCATTGCCTCTCTTCTTCACATTTGCATTCATTCCTTCTACCTTTAAGAGGTCTCCTTTTGGTCTCTAGCCTTACAGTCAGTTTTCCTACTGCAGTTTAAGTGAGCTTTCTAATAGGTGAACCTGACTTAAAAGGCTTTAGTGTAAACTCCTCTAAGTTCTTGATATGGTTCGTAAGTACATAGCCTCTCCTGAGCTGGCCTCTCTTGTTACTCCCCTGCCATTTTGGACTTTACTTGCAAGCCCCTCTGATCCTATTAAGCTCTATTATCTCAGCCTGGACATCACTAGCTGAGAAGCTCTTTGTGAACTCTGCACATTGAATTGGGTGTCATCTCTGTGTTCCCATAGCACTCTGCTCGGCCCCACTGTAACATATCCTCCTGAATTATAATTTTTCTTTAGTTGTATGCCTCCCCAAATAGACTGTAATCTCTATGAGGACTTGATCATCCTTGTGTCTCAAGAGTTTAGGACTCTCTTTCTGGAACATAGGTGGTGCTCAGTAAACAGTTATTGAGTGACTGACTTTACACTGTTCTTACACTCTTCTAGCCTTTTAGTTTTGTTTTTACCAAGGCATACTGTTTCTTATAAACTTTGCCAGCCTTATTACCTGTGTTTCCTCTTTGCCCTATGCCAACTGGGTTCTTCTGTTCCTTGAACACTGCTTTAGCATCTATGTGCCTTTGCTCATAATTGTATTTAGCCTCTGAAATGTCTATTTGTGCTACTTTGGGTAGATTACTGAACCTCTCTAACCCGTAGTTCTATTAGTACATGAACATTTATTAAGTATATTGCTGTTTCTTGCCCCCGGCCCCTAGCCCCCAGGCCCCATGTCGTAATGCTAGAGTGTCAGTATAATTAAGTGGCTAAGAGGACAAGCCCTTAAGAGTCAGACCTGGATGTGTCTCTTGGCTCTATCACTTATTAGTTGTGTTTGTGACTTTAAGTTCCATGAGAGCAGGGACACTGCCTACTTTGCATCCCAAAGCACATTGCCTAACACAGCAAGTGTTTATTGTAAAAAAATTAGTTGAGTAAGTTACTTCTCTAAATATTACCACTTACCTTCTAGTGAAGAAAGAAAGAAACAGAATTACAAATTGTGAAGTGTACTATAAAGGAGTCAAAGTGTTGAAGTGACCAGTGGGATGGAAGGGAGACCTGGTGTCCAAGGATAAGGAGCTAGCCCTCTATTGAAGCAGGAAGGAGTACATCTTACATGGAAAGTGCAGCCAGATAAAAGCCCCATGAAGTAGGGATGAATTTGGACTGCTCTAGGACCTGAGGAGTGTTGCTGGAGCAAATGGGTAGTAGAGAGAGACAGGTTGAAGAACTGTGCAGAGGGAAAGAGAGGAGAGAGGCTGTGAAGTGTTAGCTTATGTTAGCATCTGGCTGTTCAAGGAGATTCTAGGAGAATACCTACAGCAATATTAGGACTTTTATTTTCTAAATGTAAACTATTTTGTTGACATTTAGCCTAAATACATATGGAAAAGTGCTCAAATCATGTGTACAGTTTGACAAATTTTCACAAAGGGAACGCTATTGTAACCACCTCTCAGATCGAAGAAACAAGGAGCCGCCACCTTCAAAAAAAAAACCACCTCTTGACTTTTTACACCATAGATTGACTTTGCCTAATTTTGTGCCCTATATGAATGGAACAGTACATACAGTTTGTATTCTTTCATTTCTGTTGTTGTTGTTTTTATTTTTTTGAGACAAAGTTTCACTCTTGTTGCCCAGGCCGGAGTGCAGTGGCACAATCTTGGCTCACCACAACCTCCACCTCCCGGGTTCAAGCGATTCTCCTGCCTCATCCTCCCGAGCAGCTAGGATTATAGGCATGCACCACCACACCCAGCTAATTTTTTGTGTTTTTAGTAGAGACGGGGTTTCTCCATGTTGGTCAGGCTGGTCTCGAACTCCCGACCTCAGGTGATCCGCCTGCCTTGGCCTCCCAAAGTGCTAGGATTACAGGCATGAGCCACTGCGCCTGGCCTGTACTCTTTCATTTCTGTTTGGCTTCTTTCACTCAACGTTTTGTTTTTTGTGTGATTAAGGAGTATTACTTGCTTGTCCATGACAAAGTTACCAGCTGAATAGCCTTGTGTCCCAGTACTTCTTATTTTATTATTATTTTTATTTTTATTAGAGACAAGGTCTCACTATATTGCCCAGGCTAGTCTCAAACTCAAAGGCTTTAGCAGTCCTCTCGCCTCGGCCTCCCAAAATGTTGGGATTACAGGTGTGAGCCACCATGCCTGGCCTTTCTTTTGTTTTTTAAGTCGTATTCTTTTCGCTGACAATCTCAAATACTTTCTGACCAGTATTTCTAGAATGATTTTGTTTTCCTTAAATCTTCAGGAGGCTCAGCATGGTGGCTCACGCCTGTAATCCCAGCACTTTGGGAGGCCAAAGCTGGCAGATCACTTGAGGTCAGGAGTTCAAGACTAGTCTGGCCAACATGGTGAAGCCCTGTCCTTGTCTCTACTAAAAATACAAAAATTAGCTGGGCGTGGTGGCATCCCCCTGTAATTCCAGCTACTCAGAGGCTGAGGCAGGAGAATCACTTGAGCCCAGGAGGCTTAGGTTGCAGTGAGCTGAGATGGTGCCACTGCACTCCAGCCTGGGCAACAGAGCAAGACTCCATCTCAAAACAAACAAACAAACAAAAAAAACCTTTCAGAACTTTAGGTTTAATGTTATAGACAAGGTATGACCAGAATAATGCTGGCAGAAACCTTTCATTAGATTTGTGGTTGCCCAGTCATGTTTGAACTTACTTGTTTTTTTTTGCTTATTCATTTTTGTTTTGAACAGGGAGTCTGGGCACATATGGAATGAACTAGAAAGAGAAAAACCTTTGGAGAACTAATTATATTTATAAAACAGATCTTGCAGTGAGAAATATTTTCTTAAGGAATTCAGTGCCAGTCCTGAATTTTGTAGAAAATATTTCACTGTACTTGGTATAGTTATTTATTAGTGTCACATCGAGCACCTTGGTCTAGTGATGGTTGGTACAGTAAATGTAAGTGTATACTAGCTTCTCTGCGAAGACTCTACCTTGGAAAGACTACTTCAATAATTTGTTTAACAAAATGAAGTAATCCTCTCCTTGTTAAAAACTTCTTCCTGGTTTCCTTCCTTTGTATTTCGCATTGAATTTTGCTCTTTTGAATTTGGCCAGCGCTCAGGCTTGTTGAGTAAGGTAGCTTTACTTTTAAAAATTTATCAAGGGCCCTGATTTAGCTTTGTTAGAACAACTTCGGATAACTTGTCTATACAGATGTTAATTTTTGCAGGCTGTATTCTTTTGAGTTTGTGAGGAGAGGGGGCTATCATAAATTTTGTTAACTTTTAAAATGTTAAATTTAAGATATTTTTAGCCAGGTGTAGTGCCGGGCGCTTGTAATCCCAGCTACTCAGGAGGCTGAGACAGGAGAATTGCTTGAACCTGGGAGGTGGAGGTTTCAGTGCACTGAGATTGCACCACTGCACTCCAGCCTGGGCAACAGAGCGAGACTCTGTCTCAAGAAAAAAAAAAAAAAATTAAGATTTTTCTTATAGTATAAAATAAAACGTCTACAAAATATGTAGCTTTTTGTGAATAGGCTGGTTTTAAGTTTCCTGTAAGTATCCATCTATTTGAGGAATTTTAAGAAAAAAAGTGAAAGCAAGGAGAAAATCGGCTCTTGAATTCTGTATTTTGTATTTTGTAGAAGTACTAGTAATTCATTAACAGAAAATGTGGAAACATAAAATGTGCACTAAAATTTTTAAGTGTAATATTTTTTATTGCCAATCATTTTATGAAACATTTGAGAAATACAGAAATCCCCCCTCACCCCCAAATGATTATTTATAATCTGATTACTAAAAAGTAACCGTTGTAGACATTTTAGTGTAGTCTGTGTGTGCTTCACATTTTTTTGTTCTACTCAGCCAAAGATATTTTAGTTTCTTTGATCTGACCTAAATTCTTGTAGTATTTCTCATGATTATCACCTCTAAGAACTATAATGTTTGAACTGTGTACTGTAATTTCAAACGATGAAATTTGTGCTTACAGTCTCTGTTTCTTACAGTTCTTGATGCTTCGTGTGACTCTAGTTCAGTGGTCCCATCTCTCTCTGGTGTCTGATTCCAGACTTGCTCTCCCTTTGATCCTGCATCTTAAACCATTAAACTACATTCTGCAGTTTGGATGTCTTTCCAGTTTCTTTTCTGTTTCATTACATGCTACATACCTGCGTACATACATGAAAATAGATACATCAATATGCATATCTATTATACTTACCTTTTTTTTCTTTAAACCTAAATGAAATTGTAATTTGTATATTCTGTGGCTTTTTTTCTGCCCCCCCATTTGAGACAGTCTCGCTCTGTCGCCCAGGCTGGATTGCAGTGGCCTGATCTCAGCTCATGGCACCCTCCACCTCCTCCTGCGTTCAAGCAGTTCTCCTGCCTCAGCCTCTCTAGTATCTGGGATTACAGGTGCCTGCCACCATGCCTGGATAATTTTTGTGTTTTTAGTAGAAATGGAATTTCACCATGTTGGCCAGACTGGTCTCCCAACTCCTGACCTCAAGTGATCTGCCTGCCTCAGCCTCCCAAAGTTGTTGGGATTACAGGCGTGAGCCACTGCGCCCGGCCTTTCCCCCCAGTTTAAACAGTTGATTCTTACATGTTAGTAGGTCTGATATATGAGTCCATTTTATTTAAAAAAGGCAGCACAGTATTCTGTTTTATGGACTGTAATTTAACTGCTTTCTTAGGATAGGGCTGTTTTCAGTTTACTGTTACAAACAGGCATCCATACATACCCACTCCTTTGCCAACATGTGTGGATTAGAGGATAGACTTCTTATTTAGAGTCTCACTGTGTCACCCTAGCTGGAGTTCAGTGGCGCCATCTTGGCTCACTGCAACCTCCATGCCCGGGTTCAAGTGATTCTCATGCCTCAGTCATCACTTTGACTTCTTTTGCTTATTATTTTTGCATTTATCTTTGTCTTTAAATAACACGCCTCTATTGTTTTTAGATTTCAGTTTTTGGCTTTCTTTGTTGATTTCCTTTTGTGACTTTAACTCTTCTTGCCCCCATCACATGTGCATACCCTTCTCATTCCTACATTCCTAATTTAGTTAGTAACACTGCAGTTTTTTATTTGCATTATCCTGACTGTCAAAGTTATTCACAGTTTGAGCCATGTAATAAACTGATTACTTCTTTCTCTGCATTCTTTAGTTTGTATTTTTTGTTGGTAATACCTTTTTTTTTTCCTTCCTATTTTGGCTTTGTTTTCTTTTGTGCTTACTGTTAATGCTACCTCACATTCCTTGCCGCTTGTCTAAATGTTCCATCAGGTTGTTTGGATGCCTTCAGTTGCCCTCTTCTAGCATAAAGGTGTCATTATCTTCAGTAGTTTCTTTACCTTTCTCCTAGATGCAGCCTTCTGTTTATTGTAACCCTGTTCTCTTTCTTGGTTGCTTCCCTTGTATTTGAAGAGCTTATCTTCCGGGAGCTTCCTAAGAACATATCCAGGGTAGGTAGTATTTTGAAACCTTGCGTCATCATTCTGCCCTCAACACTTTCAGGATAATTGGGTATAGAATTCTAGGATATAATTTTCTTTGAGAATTGTAAAAGCATTGTTCTGTTGCTTTCTGACCCTGGATGTTGCTGACCAAAAGTCCAAAGTTCTTGTTTTCTGATTTATTTATTCACCCAAAAAATATTTATTAGAGCCTGTACTATGTGCCAGGCACTGTATTAAGTTTTTGGGATACATAATTGAGCCAGACAAAAATCCTACCTTCCAGTTGAGGACAGGGGGCGCCTATAACAACAAATAAAAAATAATAAGTTAATTATGTAGTCTGTTAGAAGATGATACATTCTTTGCGGGGAAAAGAATAGGCGTGAGATGGGCAAAGATTTAGGAGTACACAGAGGGGCAGTGGACAGGGTGCTGCTTGCTATTTTAAATAGAGGGTCTGAGAGAGTGTCATTGAATGTAACAAGTAAAGATTTGAAAGTTAGGGAGTTAGCCACGTGGATATTCAGGAGAAACGTATTTTAAGGCACAGACCCAAAGGAGCAGCCTAGCATTGCCATTGAACAAGGAAGTCAGTGCAATGAGTAAAGGGGAACAAAGTAGGAGATGAAGTCAGAGAGTAATGGGAACACAGCACCATATTGTATCCTTATACATATTGGCCCCTTATGGGCTATTTTTAGGATTTCAGCTTTTACTCTAACATGGGTGGCCAGTGGAGGGTATAGAGCAGAGATTTATGTCATCTGATATAAAATGGAACTGGATTAATTAATTGCTGTTCTTAGAACATATTAGGTGGTGAGGGTGAGAGGCATTGCTGGAAACTAAGACTGGTTGGGAGGATATTGCAGTAATCCAGATGAGAGATACTGGTGGCTTGGACTAGATGGCAGTGGTAGAGGTAGGGAGGAATGGTTGGATTCTGAATATATTTTGAAGGGAGGTACAATAAGATTTCCTGACTGTTTTAGATGTATGTTGTGAAAGAGAAGAATCAAGGCTGACTTGAAGGCTTTTGACCTGAGTAACTGGAAGGATGGAGTCTCTATCAGTTGAAATAAGGAAGACTCTGAGTGGAGAGAGAGACTTGGGGAGGTGATAAGGAGTTTCTCTTTGGCCATCCCCCTGAAGGGGCAATTGGATGTACAAATCTGGGGTTTCAGGCAAATCTGGAGGGTTGTGTTTATTTTTAAAATCTGGGCTGGAGATAAAAAATTTGAAATCCTTAGCATGTTGATGGAATTTACTAGGAGACTGAATGAGATCATTAAAGTACCAGTGTACATAAAAGAACATCTTAGGGTGTAAGGGTGGGAGACAAGGATGGAAACAGGGAGACTGGTTTGGAAGAGATTGCAGTAATCTATAGGCAGCTACAATTTCAGTAACTTGGGGAGAAGAGCAGGAATAAAAGGAAGCTGAGGAGTGACTGGTGAGATAGGAAAACCAAGAGTATGTGAAGTCAGCGAACAGAGTATTAGCAGGAGTCCAGTGATCCGTCAACTCTGTCAGGTGTTGCTGACAGTTCAAAACTTGCAATTTAAATACAAACAAAACCACAGAACCATTGAAATTCAAATTACTGATTCGGTAAAATATTGGATACTGTTGGCTGAATTTTAGTCTTGAAACTGCACTTATGGGGTTGACTTACGGTTGCAAAATTGACTGTTACCAGGAAGGTTCTTTTTGAGTTAAGCATACCTTAATTGCCCTGTATCATGTGGTCGTATGAAATCTTAATTTTTTCACTGACATATAAGTGCTTTAGTGGAAACCATGATGGCATTTTGCGTCACACAAATGAATTATTTATGTGTTAGATCTACCTCAGTTTTTCTCTTTAGCTTGTGTAATTAGAGTACTATAGGACCAACTTAGAGCCCGTGTGGCCATAAATATGAATAGAGGCATTTAATTACATGGCTAGCAGGTGTATTCAGATGATTCAGAATGTGCTGATATGTTTTTTAGACTATTAAAAACACAAAAGTAAAATATTAAATTTTTAGAGAAATGTGAACTCCTTGTGAAACTCCTTAGTTTGAGGGAAATTAGTACAGGTTGTTAATTCTTGTGTTACATCCTTAGTTGAAGTAACTAAAATGGTTTGGCTAGAGTTTCAGGTGGTACTGCTTTTGTCAACACAGATTGTAACTATTTCAACTGAATATAATTGAATTTTAATAAGGCTTCATGATTTTTTAAAAGATGGCATTTCTTTCCTATAAATTCCATTGCTTTTTTTCTATTTCAGTAGTAAAGAGTCATCAGTCAAAATGTATCGGACTCGCTAATGTGACTTTTTACCCTGTTTCTTTAATTTCTTTAGTCTTCCTAGCAATATGCTCTTTTATGCTTAGTGTAGTATCACAAACTCTATAGATTACTGCTAATTTTGATCTGCTGTAAAAATTTTTTTCTTTGTGTGTGTGTGTGTGTACATGCTTACCTGCCAGATTTGTCAGATGGAATGTGAAGTTGAATGTGTTGTATAGTAGAGTGTAGAACTAGGTACCATGAATTTTATAAGTAAGGTTTTAAAAAGCACAGCTTAAATGCCAAGATGGAGTATAAGAGCAAGTGTGCACTGGAATATTTGAGAATTTTGTATCCTGAGAGAATATAAAACATAAGGTAGTAAATGGTTGTATTCAGATAACTAAGTAAGTAGTATTTGAATGCTTTTATCTAGACACTGAGACTTGGTTATATTGCAGATTAGTTCGTAATCAAGACTGACATAGTTTCAATAATTTTAATTTCAGGTGTGTTGCTAAGAAGTTTTAAGGTTATTTGAATTTTTTTAGTAATGTGTGGTATGAAATAAAAAGTTGAAAAAGCCTGTTTGACCCTCTGCCTGGTTCTGTTGCTCTTCTCTGCTCTTTCGTCTCCATGGTACTCACTTTGCTTTGATTTCATATCTAATAATTTAATGGCAGACTTAGAATATGTGATTCTATCACTTTGATGGAAAGTAAAGGTTTAATTTAAAGACTTTAGGAAGTTTATTTTCTTGACAACTTTTTGTAAATATGGACAAGATGTTTTGAATGGTAAATTAAATATTTCATACCAGGGTAAGTAAGGAGAACATACATACTGTCTTTTAGGGTTATTCAAAAGAAGATGAGATTAGAGACAGCAAAACATCTGGCTGTGCTTGTATTTATTTCAAGGCGCTGTATTGCCCAGGCTGGAGTGCAGTAGCTGTTCACAGACACAATCTTGGTGCAGTACAGCCTTGAACTCTTGGGCTCACATGACCCTCCCTCTTCAGCCTCTTGAGTAGCTGAGACTACAGGCATGTGCCAGCTTGCTTTTACTCGTTTTTTGTTTTTTGTTTTTTTGAGATGGAGTTTCACTCATGTTGCCCAGACTGGAGTGCAATGGTGCAATCTTGCTCACTGCAACCTCCCCTTCCCGGGTTCAAGCGATTCTTGTGCCTCAGCCTCCTGAGTAGCTGGGATTACAGGCACCTGCCACCACACCTGGCTGATTTTGGTATTTTTAGTAGAGACAAGTTTTCACCACGTTGGCCAGGCGGATCTCAAACTCCTGACCTCAAGTGATCCCGCCAGCCTTGACCTTCCAAAGTTGTTGGGATTACAGGTGGGAGCCACCACACCTGGCCTTGAAATCTATTTTCTTAAGTAAGGTGGGGATAAATGTCTAACTTTGGTCTTTGGAAAGGTTAAATGAGAACATATGTAAACCATTGAGGAGTATACCTGGCACTTAGTAGGTGCTTAATAGGTGTTTGGGGCAGTTCTTCATTAATGAGAATAAAGGGAAGTCTCCACTTTGCCTCTGTGTTTAGACAACCAACAATCAAGGTCCAAGGAAAGATGTGAAAATTAAGCATGAAAGCTTATATAGAGGGAGTTAAGAAGTTACAAGAGTAATGTAATCAGAATTTATGTGGCTCTTCCTACTTAAGGGAAAGGGAAGGGAGTGGCCATTCTTGCCATCAGTCTCTGTTCACTTGCTGGAGATTGAGGATACCTGTGTATTTTGGAAAATGCTTTAGCATATCAGAAAGTTATCTGCAAAGGGTTGAGAATGAAAATGGCATTAGGCTTTTCACCTACATCACTGAATAGCAGAAGACAGTGGGCATAGTTTACTTAGTTCTTAGGGAAGAGGGGTTGTGACCAGGATTCAAAGCTGCGGAATTTATGCGAGAGCTTCAGACTTAGACTAAGATGGAGAGTTAATCACTTTTGTAATCCTTTCAGAAACTTTCTTTGAAGTATTGTGATTACACCACAAAATTAAGGATTCAAGGGTAGTTAGGTTTGATTAATTGCTTTGACAAAGTTAGGAGTTTAGTACAATCTTTATTGTGCCTGGTGGGAAAGGGAAAGTTTTCCTATTGGCATGCTGAAGGGCTTGCATTGTTTTGGGGGGGGATGTTACACTTTATTTTATTGTTTCCCAGACAGAGTCTCACTCTGTTGCACAGACATAGCTCATTGCAGCCTTTACGTCCCAGACTCAGATGAGCCTCCCACCTCAGCCTCCCAAGTAGCTGGCTCTACAGCGGATGCCACCACACCCAGCTAATTTTTTTGTATTTTTTTTTGTAGAGATGAGGTCTCAGTATATTGCCTAGGCTGGTCTCAAATTCCTGGGCTCAAGTGATCCTCCCAAAGTGCTGGGATTACAAGTATGAGCCACCAAACCCCATGTATATGCTAATGTTTAGCTTGGTTGGAAGCCTCAAAATAAAATGATTTAGCAAGGGGTTGTATTTTGCTTTGAACGCATTTAAGTCGGGATTTGCCTTTCCTCTGTGTTCTGTTGACAGCAGTTTTCCTGGGTTTCCCTCATCTCCAATAATCAATCTGTCTAGACCTATTAGTAACTTCTGTAGCTGAAAAGTTTTCAGAATTATCTTCAGGAAAAATGGAGGTTTTAGGAAAAACATACAGTTTTTAAGAAATCATTTTATTGCTTTGCTACAGTTCTGGAAACTATAGATTGTTTATTGTCCTCATTATCTTATAACAGTGTTTGAGTTTTTAACTTTTGGCATTTTTAACTCGTTGAATTTTTAAGAGACTTGCCTTAATATTGTCATTGTGTGAGAAGCAAATAAATCTTAAAATAGAAGCAGTGTTTAATTAACGTAAATTTAACGTAAAACATTTTCTACATAATACCTGCCACAATGTCAGATGAGTTTGGAAAGCACCCTTTTAACCAAAAGGCATTCTGGGAACAAGAAAAACCTTAGTGTTTTGAATGGAGGAGTTTTATTAAGATTTCTAATGGAAAGAGCAAATTTGTAATCTGATACCTGTACTTTATATTTTATTGTTTCTAAGAATAATTTTTTTGTTACTAGAGGTGGGGTAGTGATAATCGCATCCTATCCTTATTTATTTATTTATTTTGAGACGGAGTCTTGCTCTGTCGCCCAGGCTGGAGTACAGTGGCACGATCTTGGCTCACTGCAGCCTCCACTTCCCAGGTTCAAGTGATTCTTCCGCCTCAGCCTCCCTTAGCTGGGATTACAGGTACACGCCACCATGCCCAGCTAATTTTTGTATTTACTTTGTAGAGACAAAGTATCACCGTGTTGGCCAGGATGGTCTTGAACTGCTGACCTCAGGTGATCCACCCGCCTCAGCCTCCCAAAGTGCTGGGATTACAGGCATGAGCCACCGTGCCCGGCTCTTTTTTGTTGTTGTTGTTTTTTACTAAATTAAGAATAAACATGTTTTATTTTTTGCTCATTTTGACTGTTTTCATAGTTGTTAATCAGACTTTATAAAGCAGTTTATTGTCCCCTTTGGAGAAAAGATAGCTAAAAATCACCAGTATCCTCATACAGATAACTGATTCATTGGTCTGATGTTGTAGTCCTCTTGATTTCTCACCCCATCCCTCCTATGTTCTATTTGTAACTTCATTTACAATATATTATGTTTTTTTCCCATATCTGACTACATTTCTCCATTTTAAACTTTTATAAGTAATTTATAAAAGGAAACAAAGATTGCCACGTGGAATTGAGAATAAAAGTTTATCTTTCTACTGTTAAGTATGCATGGTAAATCAATGGCTGAATGCTCTGAAATTACTAAGACAACATTAAAGGCTGATTCTAAAATGTTTTTATTTAGATTGACATCTACTTAAACTATATACCAAACTGGGCTTGGGACGTAGGCTTTAGAAAGTATCGGTAATAGTGCATTCTTGGTAAGTTTGGGATTTTTGCCAGTTTTTGGATTCTGTGGGCTTGTCTTAAGGTACTTCTGTGAACTTTTCAGCGGTTTGTAAAACTAGTGTAAATAAATATTCTACCCAGTTGAGAATTAAGGTTTATGGTGCTAAAAATTAAATGGTGGTTGATTCTTGGCAGACATGTTTGATCACCTTTGCAAGCTTAAGGCATCTTTTGGAGTGTGTGTCTTGGAATCTACAAATTCTAAGTTTCTAATTGATGACTTGGCAATTAAATCCGGTCTCAGCTCTAAACTTAAATATTCTGGAATATGTACCACCCGTGATACACATAAATTACCCATCTCAATCTAGACAAAAGCCATTTGAGTCTGGAAACAGTCCAGTTTTACAGCTGAATAACTAGGGGAGCCTGGGTTTGAATCCAAGTGTAGATGACTCTAGAATGCTTCCACTTTTCTAACTTAATTAAGTAGAGGGGCCTGTCTATAGATGAGTGGTTTTCAGAAGTGTGCTGTAAGGCTCTGTACAGATCTTTTGGAGTTTGGTAAACAGTGAAATATCTTTTGCTTGAGAAATAATCAGTCATCTTTTTGTTGTATACATTTTGGTTCTCTCATAGTTCTGTGGAAGTTTCTCTAAAATATATGAAATTTTCTTCTCTAGGGAAATTTAAGACCTGTTGAATGAATAAATATTAGAAAATAAAAATACAGACCGGGCACAGTGGCTCAGTACTTTGGGAGGCCAAGCAGGCAGATTGCTTCAGTCCAGGAGTTCGAGACCAACCTGGGCAACATGGGGACTCCCTGTCTCTACAAAAAATACAAAGAAAATTAGCGAGAGTGGTGGTGCCAGCCTGTGGTCCTAGCTACTGGGGAGATTGAGGTGGGAGGATTGCTGGAGCCCAGAAGACCCAGGCTGCAGTGAGTGTAGATTGTGCCACTGCACTCAGACCTGGGCAACAGTGAGACCCCGTCTCAAGAAAAAAGAAAAAAAAAATAGTTCTGGCACGACTGTGTCTATTTTCAATTATATTTCTTTTCCTAATGTTGTTTTGTGTAGCCTGTATTGTAAAATGAGGTTGAGGTGATTGGACACACTGTTAATAGAGTGAGGAAGTGGGTAGAGTTAAAATTTCTTGCTGAAAGTGGGTAATCTGCAGTTCCTTGCATTGGGTTCACTCCTCACTGCCAGCTCTTGCTGCATTTGGAGGCTGCCCTAAGCATGATGTAATGACAGGTTAAACCTCTGCACGCACTAGCTGATGCAATGCAAATCTGAGGCCCAGGACTTTATTGGGGCAAGGGTAATGCTTGTTTAAAAACAAAACAAGCTACTCTGTGTTTAATGAGGCCATTTAAGATGGCTTTCCCAGAGTGGGAAGAGTATAATCTCTTAGGAGGTTTAAGTAGGAGTTTAATGTGGCAGAAGTGTGCTTACAACTTTTCCTGCGAAGTCTTTTCACAGCGGGGAAGGAGAATTTAAAATATAGTGCCCATAGGAGTAGAAATGAAGTGAGCTAGAATTGAGTAAATATGGTAGTTGATGCCCGGTAAATAGCTGTTGAATGAATTAGGGAGAATGTTTTCACTCTAAAAATTTAGAGTTTGCACGATGAACCGGGAATGTAGCGCCGGTGTGGGCACGCATTTCCCAGATACGCTGTAGCTCTTAGATCGAAACCGTGAGAAACTGCCGATATTCGACTGTTGTGACCTACCGAAAACAGCATGGTTCTACCTAATTTTAAACTGGTGGAAATGCTGAGGAAGGCTCGATGTCGCTGGGGTGGGATGGGGTCAACAGCGGGGTGGCGGGGCCCCGCCCTGGGCTGCGGGGCGGGGCTTGCGGGCACAGCCCCACCCCTGCGCGACCAAGACGGGCACCGCCCTGCGCGCTGCGCGCCCTGAGCTGGCCCTGGCGCCCCGGGTTGGAGTGGGCGTTCCCAACGCAGGCCCAGCCCCGGCCGAGGCTCCAAATGGCTCTCCAGCAGGCAGGCTTCTGCAGTAGCCCCTGAGCTGGCTCAGGGAGCGCACTTCCTTCGCAGCGAGCGCGTCGCCCCCTGCATCCCCGGCCTCCACCGGAGCTGGGCAGTAGCCTACGGAGTGAATCTGGAGAAGACAAACTTGGGAGACAGACGAAAGCTTAGGGCACACTGGAGGACAGCGCAGCTGTGGCTCCCATTTTTGGAGATGCAGCCGAATTTGAGCTCACAGGGAGGTGTGGTTGCCTCCTGGGGATGGGAAGGCTTCCTTTCTCCACCTCTGTAACTCGTGCTTCTGAGAAGTAAATGGATATTTGGATCCTGACCTCAGACGCGAATTTGGGTCTTCTGTGCTTAGGAGCAGAAAGTGCCCAGGAGGGGCCTGTTCCTTTACTTCTTGGGGGAAACGCAATGCGCGGCCTGACTTCTCATGACGGGAAAGGCTACTCCACCTTCTCTGTACTCCTGGAGGGGAGTCTTGTTCACATGTTTACCAGCGGCCAGGACAAGGAAGAGAAAAGGTATTGACATTAAGAGGATAGGTTGCTGAGGCTATGAAGCTTGAACGCTATTAGTCAGTGGAACCTGTCTGGCTTAGGGAATGGCTGCAGCAGAATCCAGCCGTTTCCGAGGTTCTCAGTCATGTTTCATTTGGGTTGCTGTGCTTTTTTATGTTTAAATCAAACTTCAGGTTACGTCATGACTTCTGCAGGGCTGTCCTTAGTTCCTACTGCAGGGCGGCTGTGTGGTTGGGATTCCTTTTCTGTTTCAAGATGGAGCTGGGTTCCACCCTTGGAGCTTTGAGAGGCTTTAGCAGTTGCTGTCCTGTAATACCTCCATTCACAAGAAATACCGTTCACATTTCAGTTCTTTTTCACACTTTGAATAGGAGTTAAAATGTGCTTTCTATAGTGTTTGGAAAATGGTAAAGCTATATTGTGAGCCTGAACTGTTGATGATAAATGTATAACTATTGCTAGGTCAAGAAATTGTGAACAACAGTGTTTTTCTTGGTCTGTAGCTATGTTGTGTTAAATATAAACTGAGTTTACTGCCCTTGGATGTGATTCCTTGGTTTGGTTTAGTAATCTGAAAGGCATTGGTTGACTAGACTGTTTTGTGCCCAAGGAACCACTTTGTAATTGTTATGCTGCTTACTGAAGTAAACTGGACCATGCAGTAGGCATACAGCATACAGCCAGGGTGTTTTGGCAATACTGAGCCCACTGTTTTACAAGTGACATAAAATGGATGTCATATGTACAAAGAATCTACTCAGAGGGAAACTGGATTACAGGAGAGCTCCTTTATAGTCCTTTGTCAGGGGACAGAACACCTGGGTCACACTGGGCTTCAGATGAGAGTTGATTCATGTTCTGAGTCCGTATGATGAGACACATTATGATGGAATTCTGTCACTTTTGTTGCCTCTTGAACTTTAAAATATCCTTTTAGTGATGTGGAATTAATCTTTATTTTTCCTTCACCTTAAGCCCTCATTTAAGCTATCAGTTGGTAACCACTTGGGTAATCTAGAAACCAAGTTGCATTTACTTGGTCACATTGGTAACCAACATTGTTTCTTAAAAGTTCCCTGCAACAGAATAATGACTATAATTGAATTAAAACATTAATTTTGAAGCTTTAATTTTGTAATATGGCTTAGTGGCCGGGCGCAGTGGCTAATGCCTGTAATCCCAGCACTTTGGGATGCCGAGGCTGGGGAATCACGAGGTCAGGAGTTTGAGACCAGCCATGGTGAAACCCCGTCTCTACTAAAAAATACAAAAATTAGTCGGGCATGGTGGTGGGCACTTGTAATCCCAGCTGCTTTTGAGGCTGAGGCAGGAGAATTGCTTGAACCTGGGAGGCAGAGGTTCCAGTGAGCAGGCGCCATTGTACTCCAGCCTGGGCAACAAGAGCAAAACTCCATGTCAAAAAAAAAAAAAAAAAAAAAGAATATGGCTTAGTAGAGTTACTAGGAGTGCACTCTTAGGACATCGACTGATCTTTTTTTCCACCCCCAAGACAAATAGTGGCCTGCAATATCCCAGCCCAGGTAGCTTCCTGGGAAAAGTTGCTTGTTTTATGTTTGACTCAGCTTGACTAGTTACATTGTCGATTATTTCTTCCAGATGACATTTACCTGTTAAATAATGTTGATTACTCTGCTGATGAATGTTTCAGCAACGCTGGAGAACCCTAGGCTGCAAGGGGTTCTTCACCTGTTGACTTCATCCCCCACCCCCAGTATAGTATATTATCTCTGCCGTGCTGTCATCTTTGTTCTTTCCTTTTTCACTGTCTCTTCCTGACTCTCCTCCTTTGTTCATTATGTCTGATACATATTGTGGATTGAAAGTGGAACAGAAAGATGTACTTTCTCTACCAGACTAAAAAGTTTTGAGATGGCCCTCCATTTCTCCTATGTCTCCCTTCACCTTTGTTGTGTGTTTATTTTTATATTTTTGCTACCTTCACTAGCGAGTACATCCCCTCACTCTTGAGGTGGGCACTAATCAGTAAGAAATAAGATTAATACCTGGCTGATGATAATTTGGGGGGAAGACTTAATTAGGTAAAGATGGATAATGGGATGGCAGCAGACCTTTCCCCTTGTGACCCCTCCCCTCATTCCCAAAGTACACCTCTAGAGTAGATAATGGCTTACCATTAAGAAGAGTTAATGGAAGGTTCTCTGATTCTTTGGCGTTGGAACTACACTTGGCCCGCGGTATCCTCGGAAGATTAGTTCTAGGACCCCCTTCCCCATACCAAAACCTGAGGATGCTCAAGTCCCTGATAGAAAATGGTGTCGTATATGTATGTGCATATTCTCCTGTATAATTTAAATTATCTCTGGATTACTGAATACAATGTAAATAATACGTAAATAGTTGTTATAGACTGTATTTAAAAAATTTTGTATTATTTGTAAATTTTTCTGAATATTTTCAATCCATGGCTGTGGTGAAGTCCTCGGATGCAGACCGTGTGAATACAGAGTGCCGATTTTATCCAGGACTTCACCTGTAACTCCCTATACCTATCAATAGCTGACTCCAAATTAGAAAGAAATAAGAGTAAGGGAGTCTCAGGGAGAGAGTCCTAGCAAAATGGATTCGATTAAACTTCAGTTCCTTGTATAGTTTCTCTAGTTGTTTATGGTCCATCTTCTATTTTAGCATTTATTATTCCATGTAGTCTATCCAAAGACGATTAAGGGAGTTCCAAATGTTTTCCGGAATATTTTGAAAAGAGAGCTTATCCAGTGTACAGATCCTAATAAAGTGCACATTCAGTGTAATTTTATTTTTTAGTATGTTACTTTTTAAATTCTATTTATTTTTCTTTCTCTTTTGCTCAGTAAATTTTGCATGAAACTTTAAAAGTACTTCTGGCATGTAAACATTATTTGTAAAATAAGTCATGGTTATAATTATTTTTCTCCTGCTTCCTTATGTATTTATTTCAGAAATGAGCCGTCAGACTGCTACAGCATTACCTACCGGTACCTCGAAGTGTCCACCATCCCAGAGGGTGCCTGCCCTGACTGGCACAACTGCATCCAACAATGACTTGGCGAGTCTTTTTGAGTGTCCAGTCTGCTTTGACTATGTGTTACCACCCATTCTTCAATGTCAGAGTGGCCATCTTGTTTGTAGCAACTGTCGCCCAAAGCTCACATGTTGTCCAACTTGCCGGGGCCCTTTGGGATCCATTCGCAACTTGGCTATGGAGAAAGTGGCTAATTCAGTACTTTTCCCCTGTAAATATGCCTCTTCTGGATGTGAAATAACTCTGCCACACACAGAAAAAGCAGACCACGAAGAGCTCTGTGAGTTTAGGCCTTATTCCTGTCCGTGCCCTGGTGCTTCCTGTAAATGGCAAGGCTCTTTGGATGCTGTAATGCCCCATCTGATGCATCAGCATAAGTCCATTACAACCCTACAGGGAGAGGATATAGTTTTCCTTGCTACAGACATTAATCTTCCTGGTGCTGTTGACTGGGTGATGATGCAGTCCTGTTTTGGCTTTCACTTCATGTTAGTCTTGGAGAAACAGGAAAAATACGATGGTCACCAGCAGTTCTTTGCAATCGTACAGCTGATAGGAACACGCAAGCAAGCTGAAAATTTTGCTTACCGACTTGAGCTAAATGGTCACAGGCGACGATTGACTTGGGAAGCGACTCCTCGATCTATTCATGAAGGAATTGCAACAGCCATTATGAATAGCGACTGCCTAGTCTTTGACACCAGCATTGCACAGCTTTTTGCAGAAAATGGCAATTTAGGCATCAATGTAACTATTTCCATGTGTTGAAATGGCAATCAAACATTTTCTGGCCAGTGTTTAAAACTTCAGTTTCACAGAAAATAAGGCACCCATCTGCCTGCCAACCTAAAATTCTTTTGGTAGGTGGAAGCTAGACACATGAAGGTAAATGAAAGGAAAGGCTGTTAAATACAGGAAACAGTTGCATGTAGTAACACTAATATATTTAAAAATAAGTCAACAGTAAACCACTGAAAAAATATATGTATATACACCCAAGATGGGCATCTTTTGTATTAAGAAAGGAAGCATTGTAAAATAATTCTGAGTTTTGTGTTTGTTGTAGATTGTATTGTTGAAAAATAGTTTTTTTGTTTTGTTTTGTTTTTGCGTGGGAGTGTGTGCGTGCGTGGGTGTGTGCGTGTTTGGGTTTTTTTCCTTTAACTGACAAGCCATCTTGAGTGGTCATGGGCCACTGCTTTTCCCCTTTGTGAGTCAATACATAGTGCTGCTGTGTGCTTTTTTGTGTGTGTATTTGCTAATTTTTATTAATTTTAGTTTTTCATTAAATAAATTTGACTTTCCTTTCTGTAATTCAGGTTTTTCTTCACTTTTTTTGTACCATTTTAAAGTTAGTGTCTTTTGATATGCATACTTGTTATGGTAAAAGTTTATAACATGTGTTCAATATTTTCTTTTCCCCCATTAATCAGTTCATTAGAAATATTTTAAAATCAGCTACTTTGTGAAGCTATGAGTTCCAGAAAGTAAAGGTGACATCGGAAAAATGATCAAAAGCTATTTAAAGCATCTGTAAGATGGTCTCTCTCTTTCTCTCTTCTACGGATGAGTCACACCTTTGAGCTTAATCTTTGAAAGGTTAGAGAATAAATTGATTTTTATAAGTACTGCAAATCAGGCTTTTGTTTCCTTTTTCAAATATCTTGGATAAATCACATGTTTAAAATTTGTTCTTGTATTTATTGGTTTTGCAAAAGAAGGCATCGTCATGCACAGTATTTGTAATTAAAAGCAAATCATTTGTTTAAAAAGGCAGTTTGCAAAAAAATGTTTTTGGTCTTTTATAATTCTCATTAAAAGAATTTCTGGCAAATTAAAAAAATCTTACTGTGTCTGCTTTAGCTCTAAGTTTGATAAAATCCAAAGTTATTTTCCTGTTTCATTCCGTACTTTAATTATATAGCAGAAAGCTGTGTGTTGTCATTTTTAAGTGTGGTAGAGTTATACTCTAAATCACAGCAAATAACTGGGTATATGGCTTCTGGATTACAGTCTTTCCCATGCTCTGCCCCTCTTGCCCACATTTTGATTCTTACAACTGTCAGGAGAATGACTAAAATGCTGACCACTTTTCACCTCTTTAAAAAAGCACAATGAAATAATAAATTTACTATTTCATAGCCTAGTGGTTAAGAGCCTTGGTTCTGCAGCCAGACTTCAGGCACCTAAGTGCCAGTCTCGGCTCTACCCCACTAACCAGCTGTGTGACCTTGGGCCCCAGTTTCCTAATGTGTAAAGTGGGGTTAAATTATGGTAGATACTTAAAAAGTTTTAATGGGGTACAGGTATGTTACCTGAAACAGTGCTTTGTTCATATCAGCATCCAGTGAATGTTAGCTACCATTATGCCTTTAGTACCATGTAGTTAACTGTTGCTAATTACTTTGAGGCACATGGCAAGATTCTGAAATTGCCTTCTGAATAGTGAAAGATAATTTTGTGTGGTTTGTATTGGTACTGTAAGCCTAGAAAGTTAATGAAAATTTGGACTTCACCCTTATCCCACCACTGATTCTGGATAATTTTGGATAAGAGTTTATTTCTATTATCCATTTTCAGAAAAGATGATTGTGTAGTCTCATCCTTATGTCAATATTATCTTTTGAACTGGTTATAATGTGCTTGTGGAGCCTTTGTTCTTTTTGTTTTTGAGACGGAGTTTCACTCGTCGCCCAGGCTGGAGTGCAGTGGTGTGATCTTGGCTCACTGCAACCTCGGCCTCCCGGGTTTAAGTGGTTCTCCTTCCTCAACCTCCAGAGTAGCTGGGACTATAGGTGCGTGCCACCATGCCCGGCCAATTTTTGTATTTTTAGTAGAGACGGTTTCACCATGTTGGCCAAGATGTTCTGGATCTCCTGACCTTGTGATCTGCCTGCCTCCCAAGTGCTGGGATTATAGGCGTTAGCCACTGCGTCCAGCCTTGCGTAGCCATTTTTATGGTGAAAGAGAATAACAGTTCAACCACAGATTTATATTCAGGTCTGTTCATTAGCATATGTGCTTGGAAAAAGCGACTTTTATTCCATATTTAATGTTGTATGGTAAAAGGATTACTTAACAATATGTAAAAGGGCTCCCAATCTCTTTCAGAATAAAAGTGGCTGGGCACTGTGGCTCATACCTGTAATCCCAGCACTTTGGGAGGCCATGTTGGGCAGATCACTCAAGGTCAGGAGTTCGAGACCAGCCTGGCCAACATGGTGAAACCCTGTCTCTACTAAAAGTACGAAAAAGCCAGGCATGATGGCACACCCTATTAGGGAGGCCGAGGCAGAACCCCTTGAATCCAGGAAGCGGAGGCTGCAGTGAGCCAAGATCGTATCACTACACTCCAACCTGGGTGACGGACTGAGACTCTTGGCTCAAAAAACAAAACATTGGGTATATTCGTGGAAGTATATCATTTTGTAGTTTTAGTATTTTAAAGTATGTTGATTATAAAGTATGTGTCCATCATGTAGACTTTGGAAATTATAAAACTGCACATACAATTGAGATCTGTAGTCTTGCTATTCACTCAGAGGTGGTTTTTCCAGTTTTTTATGTGTATGTGCATGTGCTCATCCTCTGTCACCCAGGCTGGAGTATAATGGTGCAGTCAGCTCACTGCAGCCTCAAACTCCTGGGCTCAAGTGATCTTCCCACCTCAGCCTCTTGAGAGCTGAGAGTACAGGTGTATAGCATCATGCTTGGCTAATTAAATTTTTTTGTAGAGATGGGGTCTCGCTATGTTGCCCAGGCTGGTCTCAAACCCCTTGGGCTCAAGTGATTCTCCTGCCTTGGCCTCTTAGAGTGCTGGAATTACAGGCATGAGCCCCTGACTCCAGCCACATGTTTATTTTCAAAGGTACTGGGAGCCCTTTTATGTATTACTGTGTAGCCCTTTCATCACACAACATGCTCATCTGAGTGTTTCACCACTTTAATAATCTTGGAAGAACAATTTTTGTTTATGAGGATTCACTGTAGTTTTAGGTTCTTGTTGGATATTTACTTGGTAATTTATTGTTGGTTATTTATAAATAAACCATGAACATATCTGTATGTTTTCTGTGTATAGTCTTGGGATTATTTTTTACATACTTCATCATTGCTTTCTGGAGAGGTTCCAGAGGACACCAGTAGCAGTGTGAAGTTTTCCATTTTCATTTTCACCTCATGGTTTGCTAATTTAAGCAAATTAAGGTAGTACATTTTGTGTTTGACAGTTAATAAGCTTGACATTTTAGTATTAATTTGCATTTAGGTCTTCATATTCTTAGTCTATAGAGGTAAAATCTATAGCCATATTTCGTGGTCCATTACACATTTGATTTATGAGGCATAACTCTTGTCCTGAAGTTGCTTGTTATAATGAAGACTTCTTCCATTTCTTTTGATGTCTTCTCTCAGGCCGTCTATGGGGTAGGTATGGGAGATACTCATTAACTTTGTTCTGTTGCTTTTACACCCTTAAACTTGAAATTGTCCTATTTAATCATGGGCCAGTTTGGTATGTTCATTGTTGGGGAACAGTTTTTCCTTTGTGAGCAATTTTTTATTATAATATGTATGATTTTAAGACCCACATTTCTGCAAACTTCAAACTTACATAAGTGGCTGTAGATAGCTTAGCTCATGAAAATAATAGTGTGCCGCCTCCAACCCCCAAAAGCTCTTCATATTCAGGAACATCTGCAGTGATTCTACTAATGGTAGAATTCTATTTCACACTCCTGATTGGAAGAATTGGTAAGTAATCCAAATTAAGAAAACAGTGGATCAAATTCAGCATACCTGGGGGGTCAGTCTGTGACTGCTGCATTAGAATGGACATAAAAGTAATGTCGGAATTCGACAGGGTGAATAGTGCATATGAACTACCATGGAGGACTGTGGTCATTTGTATAGATTAAACATGAAAGGTACAGATAGATTGTTACAGAAACTCGGATTTTGAAGCTTGGTCATTCCCCTCCCCACTCATCCAGTGTGCATGTTCAAAACACAAAGGATTATTTGGTATTTTACTGCTTATGATCCTAACCTGAATTTACCAAAAGAAATGTACATTTATCTAAAAATGGCACCATCCAAACATTCCTTATCAAGCATCTACTAAGATTTGGTGGCAAACAGTATAGGCTGTAGATTCTAACTGCCTGGGTTGACTTCTGACCCTATATCTACCGGTTTTTATTTAAATACCATCTCTGCCTGGTCCCTCCTCCATAAACAGGTATGGTGTCCACTGCGTAAGGGAATGAGAAAGGCTAGATGTGCTATAAAGTGCTTATTATGCCTGGCACGATACCCCAATGTCTTGCTGAACCAAATATTTTCGCTATCCTTACATAGCTCTAGAAATTTGACAAAGAAAATATACTTTATTATCATAGAAGTACTTTTCTTAGGCCTTTCTAAATTCTGAAAAGCATAACAGGTTTACAGATATAATGGAGTGAAAGGACACCTGGTTTTGGGGTCACATTTTGACAGGCTTGCACTGTCATGTCAGGATGAGAATTTAGCCTCAAGAGTTTGTATTGCCTAGAAATGTGCTGACAATGTTACAGTTGAACTTAATACAAAAGATTTTGTTAGATCCCAAAATGTTAAACACATTGAGTAACTATTCTTTAGTTCATTAAGTACAAACTATAGTATGTTCCAAAGAAATGAATTTTTATGGCAAATAAAGCTTTTCCTAAAATTGTTTTAGAAGTCCTTTTGTTGGTAACACTTAAAACATCTCAATGACCGCTCACCAGATTTGCCTGTTGTCTATTCAGACTCTCTTGATATTTCCTTCCTCTTTCAGCGTTTTTTTTTTTTTTTTTTTTTTTAAGTGCAATTTTCATTGTGGGATCCACCAAATGTTAGTAAAACAAAAAATGAGCATTAATGTTGCACTATAAATCATCAAATTGGATAATGACTAACTAGTCTGTTGTCTGTTTTAAGCTGCTGGATACAATTTTCATGGGGATAGGAACTGAAGTACTTCAAATAATGTGAGCTTAAACATGTTACTTCTTTGAAACAACCAAAACTACTTGATGTTTAACATCTAAAATCCTGGTTAAAATAAATTCTAGATTTGGAAAGGGAATTGGCAAAACTAACATTCTTTGTAGCAAAATGTCCCTTAGTAATAGTCAAGTTGACCTCATTTCAGTAGTTCATAAAGGAAAATCCAAAGCCCTCAGCAGTGAATTACCTGACCACATAGTTGATTGTGGTCACTGTAAATCCAGACAAATCACCTAGTACTGGAAGCTCACGGTGGTAGACTTCACTATCACATTACTTTAACTACGGTCACGGATTTCTCAACTGACGTGAACTATTTTAGGAACAATCACAAAGATGACATTCTTCACTGTATTTGCATTTGTAACCACCAAGCAAGTAGGGATCTACCCTGACACAAGGTTTGAGGTAAGGTTCAGAGGGACCACTAAAGGGGCAGAGCCGAGTAAAAACATGGATGCCTCCAGTGGTCAGTGTAGAATTTCTTGATAAAGCACCTAAAGCTTTAGTTTTAATACTTGAAAAGTTTTAAAAACCCATGCATAAAATGTGGAATACTGGTAAAATACACATATCCCTAGGTCTAGTGAACTAAAATTCCTAGAGTTAATAATTTTCAATAAAAAATCCAGCATAATTATTGTGATACAGGGGTCTTTGGGTAACATCTTAAAAATGAATGCTAGAAAAAGATGCTCAACATCACTAGTCATTAGGGACATAGAATCAAAATACGTCACAGCCATTTGGAGGGCTATTATAAAAAACCCAGAAAATTAGTGTTGGCAAGGATGTGGAGAAACTGGAACATTTGTGCATTGCTGGCGGGAATGTCAAATGGTGCAGCTGCAGTGGAAAAGTTTGGCAGTTCTCAAAAAGTTAAACAATTATCCTGTTGTCTTCGTCATCTGTGTTAACCGTAACAGAATACCTGAGACTGGGTAATTTAAAAGAACAAATTTATTTCTCATAGTTCTGAAGACTGAGAAGTCCACGATCAACGTGCTGGCGGACTGGTATCTGTTGAGGACCCAGTCTCAGCTTCTAGGATGGGGCCTGTTGCTGTGTCATCGTATGGTGGAAGGGAATCGAAGGGCAAAAAGGAGGTAATTGGTTCTCTTGAGCCCCTTTATAAAGGCACTAAATCCATTAATGAGGGTGGAGCTCTCATGACATAATCACCCCCTAAAGCCTCACCTCTTAGTAACACATTGGTGGTTGCTTCAACATATGAATTTGGTGGAGAGACATTCAGACCTTAGCATATGTGATCTAGCAATTCCGCTCCTGTATATGTATCCCTAAAGGACCAAAGGGACTTCGAGAGAGATGTGTACTCCCATGTTCACAGCATGATTCATAACAGCCAAGAGGAGGAAACAATCAGCAGATGAGTGGTAAACCAAATGCGGTCTATGGATATAATGGCGTATTATTTGGCCATAAAAAGTTTTGGTATTTGCTACCACATGGCTTTTTCCCAGGGAAAGTAATATTTTTTGACAAAACACCTTGATAGGTCATGGTTCAGCAAGGCAGAGATGTGAAACAGAAAGCTAACTTGCAAATAATAAAAAGATGGGAGTTCCTTTGAGCTAAAGTGGCAGAGGAGGAAGAGGTTCATCCCTACCCATCTGCCCCCTCATTATTCTGAAGAAAAACAGTAGCCTGACCCTCCAGATCTTTCTTTTCTGGAGGACACTGGGCGAAAATTAGTTGCCCCAGTGACTATTCGAGCAGCTGATGGCTTGCTAAGTAAGAATGCCAGTCACAAAAGGGCAACTCTTATTTAATCCCATTCATATGAAGGCAAATTCAGAGAGAAAGTGAAGTAGTGGTTACCAGGGTCTGGGGTGAGGGTGGAATTTGGAACTCTTTTTAGGTACAGAGTTTCAGTTTGTGGTGATAAAAAATGCACGTAAGCCGGGTGCGGTGGCTCGCACCTGTAATCCCAGCACTTTGGGAGGCCGAGGTGGGCAGATCACTTGAGGTCGGGAGTTTGAGACCAGCCTGGCCAACATGGTGAAACCCTGTCTCTACTAAAAAATACGAAAATTTGCCGGGCATGGTGGCACACACCTGTAGTCCCAGCTACTTGGAAGGCTAAGGCAAGAGAATCGCTTGAACTGGAGAGGCAGAGGTTGTACCGAGCCGAAATCATGCCACTGCACTCCAGCCTGGGTGACAGAATGAGACTCCGTCTCAAAAAAAAAAAAAAAAAAAAAAAATCATGTAGACAGTGGACACACCCAGTAACTGATACCCCTGAATTATATGCTTAAAAATGGTTAAAATAGTAGATTTTATATTTTGGCTATCCGCCCCTCCCCCCCCCAAATAAAACAGGTGAAAAAGGAAGAGCTTAGACGTCAAACAACTAACCTCCCACCCCAGAAGGAAAAAAAAAAAAAGCTAGCATGTTCCATGTCATATACTGCAAGGGGAAAATGCATTATTCTCTCAATGGGCGCCTTTCGAAAGACATGCTTAAAGCAAGTGCCCTCCTGCTGCTACAGACAAGTGCAAGGCTGCCTGTGTCAGGACTAAAGGAAGAATACTGAGAACCCCAAGTGATACTAAAAACGTCCTTTGTTGTCCCTGCTGGGTGGAACAGGGCAGAGCGATGTGAATGTGGATTAGCTCCCTCTGGTTGCTGAAAGTGAATTCACAGTTTGTTCTAGTTCCCTTTTAGATGACATTGGAAATGATAAAATTACAGTAGTTGATAAGAGTCAATGGCATATTTTCAAACGTCCTGATGTTCTTTCTCTTCAACTGCCGTAACTAGTCCTAGGTCTGGACTTTTCCTCTCAGAATGCATTCAGATAAACTTTATCAGCAGGTCTGCTATTTTATCACAGTATTTTGGCCAAATCTTTTTTTTTTTTGAGACAGGGTCTCATTCTGTCGCCCAGGCTGCTGGAGTACAGCGGCGTGATCTTGGCTCACTGCAGCCTCGACCTCCCTGATCCTCCCACCTCAGCCTCAAGTAGCTAGACTACAGGCGGGTGCCACCATGCCCAGCTAATTTTTGTATTTTTTGTAGAAATGGGGTTTTGCCATGTTGCCCAGGCTGGTCCGAACTCCTGAGCTTAAGTGATCCACTCGCCTCGATTTCCCAAAGTGCTGGGGTTACAGGCGTGGGCCACCATGCCCAGCCCAGACTTCCTTCTCATCCAGGAAATTCCAAAATGTCTTTACATATATATTCTTATATTGTGTAATATAAGATTCTGAAGTCCATTACTGGCTAGAGTAACTAGAAATTGCTTAATATTATTTCACATTGCATTTGAACTTAATCTTCACAGTAACAATTAGGTAGCATTACTTGGAATTCATAGATGAGGAAAACCAAGATACAAAAAGTTCACACAGCCAGTAAGCAGGTGATCCTGACTTCATAGTCATACACAGCCTGGATTGAGTCCCAGCAGGAGCACATGGGCATGGACATCTATCAGATTTGGAAACTGGTGTAGCCAAGCAAGAAATAGGAGACGGTATCAGGAGTTACGATTCCATGCTTAGGACCATCCCAGATGGATGGCTGCCTCCCTCTGGGAGCTGCACTCTTCTGAGGTTGCAGGCATCCAGGGCCAGGGTGCTTCTGTGAGGTGTGCCAGCATGTGCCACTCTGCTGGATACAAGCTATCATGTTCTGAGGGCTGCTTCCCTCAGCATAAGAAGGGGCTTCTGTTGGGATGTGTAGGCTTCTTCGTAGGGTCCACTTGAGTTTTTTCTTTTTTAGAGACAGAGTCTCGCTCCGTCAGCCAGGCTGAAGTGCAGTGGCATGATCCCAGCTCAGTGCAATCTCCACCTCCTGGGTTCAGGCAATTCTTGTGCCTCAGCTTCCCGAGTAGCTGGGATTACAGGCACGTGCCACCACGCCTGTATAATTTATTTTTTGTAGAGACAGAGTTTTCGCCGTTGGCCAGGATGGTCTTGAACTCTTGGGCTCAGTGATCTGCCTGCCTCGACCTCCCACAGTGCTGGAATTACAGGTGTTAGCCATCACACCCAGTCCACTTGAATATATGTATTAGTCAAGAATAGTTGGCTATACTTTCATCTTTTCCCAGTTCTAAGTGATTGGTTTCAGGATCCAATAAACTCTACAGGTAAATCCATTAAGTAATGGTCTATACCAGTGGTTTCTTGACTGTGCAGAATTACCTGGAAGGCTTCTTAAAACAGATTTCTGCCCCTACCTCCCAGGATTTGATTCAGGCAGCCTGCTGTGGAGCCTGAGAATGTACATTTCTAACAAGTTATCAGGTACTACAGATGCTTCTGTTCTGGAGACTGTGCTGAGAACCACTATGCTGTATCTTTCCAGGGACAGTAAGGATCCCACTAAAAACAAGACAAGAATTCGATTTTTATCAGTTTACTAAATGAACATCTTATGTTTCTATACTAAACACTAGCCACTACTTGGTTTATTACTGTTGTGATTATGTTTACGAAACAGGGACATCTTGCATACCCCTAATGGTGTGAATAAAATCAACCGTGTGAGTACCTTTGAGCACTTCATAACTTAAAATTCTAAAAAGTTGAGATTTGGGCCTACAGTTTGCTATTTAACAGACCAGGTCTGGTCTTGACAGTAAAGCCACCATCAAAAGCTGCATTAAGAACCTCATCCAGGCAGCTTGCTGTGACAAAACTTAAATCCTGTCGTACATTGCCTGGGATTCCCTCAAGGTCTTTTTCATTTCTCCTAGGAATAATGACTTGCTTCAGTCCCGCTCTGTGTGCCGCCAGCACTTTGTCTTTAATTCCACCCACCTGTAAGGAGAGAAAAACGTTTTTAGGGTTAATGATCACCCTCAAGCTGAAAGAAATCCTGACCCAGCTTGCTTTCACTGAATTTACTACTATTTTAAAACATCCAAATCATCTTCCATTTTGTTACCGTATGAGCTAGGAAAGCCAGGAAAAAGGTTGGCAAGTAGTAACCTTTTTAAAATGTTTCAATTGGTGTTGTATTAAAGACTCTGATGGGGGGGCGGATTTTAAATTGTTCATAGGTATGAGTTCCCCTTCGGTCAATGATTCTTTTTATAAATACTGTCAAAGTAAACATTGGCATTCCAGGTGTAATCACAACCGTCTTGTCTTTACGTTGATCTGAAAAAGCAGCACGTGATTCTGACCATGCATGAGCGCCGCTCCTGCAGAGCTTAGCTGTGTGCTGGAGTTACTTCCCTCTCTACAGGTTTAAAGCCAGGACTTCCGTGCTGGTAAAACATATCCTCAAACTAGGCTCCTATGGTGGCTTTCAAACATGTCTACAATGGTCCCCCGGCTTGAATGTGGGCCAGGCTTTGTGACTTGGTAAGAAACAGAGTGTGGTGGGAGTGATGCTGTATGAGCTCCACAGCTGAGTCACACAAAATGAGAGCTGCTGCCTGGATCTCTCTTGATCACCTGCCCTGGAGGTGGCCAGTCATCATGTCTGAGGTCACTCAAGCAGCCTATGGGCAGGCCCATCAGGTGAGGAACTGGGGCCTCCTGCCACCAAACAAGACCAATTTGCCAGTTACATGAGTCAACCACCGTGGAAGTAACTTCTCCAGCCTGTCAGCCCTCACGTGACTGTGGCCTGGCTGGAACCCAAACTGTAAGCCCAGAGACCCTGGGCCACAGGAACCCAGCTCAGCCTCTCCTTAATTCCTAGCCCACAGAAACATGGAGAGTATGAAGTATTCTTGCTTTGGGGTAATGTGTTGCGCAGCAATTGCTCACAAATACTGCTCTCAGTCACAGCACCCAGCATATGCACGCCCTGGAGACAGCCCTCTGGGAGCCCTCTGAGCATCTGTTCCAATTAAGACTGGTTGCTCCAGGCCTTCCTGCCCCACTGGCATCTTCTTTCAAGGTTTTCTTCATGCTGCTGAAGTACTCCTTCAAAATACCCTCTTCAAAAGAGTGTAGGATGAACTGATGCCTTGCATATTTGAAAATATTTTACTTTCACACTTGATTGATAGTAAGGCCACGTATATAAGACTAGATTTAAAACATTTTCCCTCACAGCTTTCGTTACTTTTTTTTTTTTTTTTTTTTTTTGAGAACAGTCTCACTCTGTCACCCAAGCTAGAGTGCAGTGGCATGATCTTGGCTCACTGCAACTTCTGCCTCCCAGGTCCAAGCGATTCTCCTGCCTCAGCCTCCCGAGTAGCTGGGATTACAGGCATGTGCCAACACATCTGGATAATTTTTTGTATTTTTAGTAGAGACAGGGTTTCACTATGTTGGCCAGACTAGTCTCAAACTCCTGACCTCAAGTGATCCGCCCACCCTGGCCTCCCAAAGTGTTGGAGTTATAGGCGTGAGCCACCACACCCAGCCTCATTACTATTTTTAAAACAATTTTTTGTAGAGATGAAGTCTCACTATATTTCCCAGGCCGGTCTTGAACTCCTGGACTTAAGCTATCCTCCTGTTTAGCCTCCCAAAGTGCTGGGATTACAGACATCATTCGCCGCGCCCGGCCCATTTTCCCTCATAATTTTGAAGGTACTGCACATCCAGTGTCAGTGCTGAGGCCACTTTACCCTCAGTGATCTGAAAAGTCAAGAGGATGAAATGTTTTTCTTGGTTAGTAATGGTCCTTTTGATCTGAAGATGCCTAACTTTTAGGAAATGTTCAATTATTTCTTGGATAATTTGTTCCATTTCATCTTCCTGTTAGAACTCCTTTTAGATGCTGGAGTTCTAACAATTGTTAGAACAAATTGTTTTTCACTATAGTTTTTTCCTGAATAATTCTCTGACCACTTTTAAATCTCAAAGCCCCGTCTTGTCCTCTGTTCTCGAAAGAGGTTTTCTCCAGCCTTCGCAGGCCTTTCCTTCAAGTGCTCCTGCTTTCCGTCCTGCCTCTTGTAATAGTCTGGAGCTGAAGGTGTACTCCAGGCCGCTGTGGCTGTCCTCTCCTGAGGCTGTGGAAGCCTTTACTTGGGCTACGATTTGCTCTGAGAGGGGACCAAGTAGAAAACCCATTTGTTCTACAGAGGTTCTAAAAATAGAAAAAAGTATCCGGGCGTGGTGGTGCACGCTTGTAATCCCAGCTAGTTGAGAGACTGAGGCAGAAGAATCACTTCAACTTGGGAGGCAGAGGTTGCAGTGGGCCAAGATTGTGCCACTGTACTCCAGCCTGGGCAACAGAGCCAGACTCCATCTCAATAGGAAAAAAAAAAGACTATTTCCTTTTTTTTCCTCATCTTGCTATGAACCTGCCAAAATCTTGTTGTAGACTAAATTGTTGTCTAGTCTGTTGTAGACTAATACTGGCAACTAATAACTTAAAATCTAAATACTCTTAAGTTCTGTACATTTTATCACAATATTTTTATAAGCAGTTTAGGATCTGGAGCCTCAAGACCCCACATGTATAGAACCTTTTCAAATGTAGTCATTAGATACAGTTAATGTTTATTAGAGTTTCCATTCTATACTAGCAAAGTTTTCTGCAGGGGGAGAGGAGGTCTCAAAGAAACTTCAAATTTAAGAAATGAGCTTAAAATTTAAAAAAAGCTACTATCCTATTTTGCACACGTGCTATATCTTTAACAATTTGTCAAGTAGAACAAGGCCTCAAATTTTCATGTGAACTGCCGGTATTTCTGATGACCACACTAATATTTTCTCCCTTAGCAAATCTTCTTAGAATGGAAAACATGGGCTGAATGCGGGGGCTCACGCCTGTAATCCCAGCACTTTGGGAGGTGGAGATGAGAGAACTGCATGAGGCCTGGAGTTTGAGACAAGCCTGGACAACACAGAGAGACCCTGTCTCTACACAAAATAAAATAAATTAGCTGAGCATGGTGGCGTGCTCCTATAGTCCCAACTACTTGGGAGACAGACAGGAGGATCGCTTGAGCCCAGGAGTTGGAGGCTACAGTGAGCTACAATCACACCACTGCACTCCAGCCTGGGCAACAGAATGAAACCTATTTCAAAAAAAAAAAGAAGGGAAAATGTGAAAAATTGTTTTTATTTGATCAAAAATTTAAAATATGAATTAGTTACAGGTATAAAAATTTAATATATACTTAAAACCAAGGTTTTCATAGAAGGCAAAACCCCTATTTAAAAATAATATTAATTTAAAAAAATTAAATAAAAAATAAAAACCATATAAATTGGTTTTTTCATACTTACTGGAAGAACAAGACCTCTCAGTGTAATTTCTCCAGTCATGGCTACATCTGAACGTACCAGCCGCCCACTAAAAAGTGAGGCGAGACAGGTTACTATGGTAACTCCAGCAGATGGTCCATCTTTTGTGACAGCTCCAGCTGGGAAGTGCAGATGGATGTCTGTGTTGTCAAGAAGATCAAAACTTCCAAAAGCTTTAAAAAGGAAAAAAGGACTTTAATGTAGAAAAATTAAACCTGTTTTCTTTTTCTCCTAAAAAAAAAAAGTCACAAACAAAAATGAATGTTTAGGGTAAATGAATTCTTCAAAATATTAGTGGAGAGTACAATTTGAGTGAGGGTCTAGAAGAATAGTTCCACTCTAAGTCGGATTAAAACAAAATAAACCTTTTGAATTAGTTTCTAGTTCAGGCACTAGTCAAATAGTCCTGAAATGGGAACTAGAATTTCCACAGGGGTTCAAAAGCAACAGTGTGTACTTCGCTAGAGGCGTAACTAGCAGTCTCGAGCTCATGCCAGTCTCCGCCATGGAATGGTGTCACCTCCTGGGTCATGCCTGCCTGGCCGGGTGCAGGCTCCTACCGTTAGTCAGCTGGTACTTCTTTGCGTTGCTGCGCAGCCAGCTGATAGCGAGGTGGGCGGACTCCTTCATCACGTCCCCGAGCTGGCCGGTCAGAGTTAACTGGCCCTCGCCATCCATTCGACTCGCCTCCACGAACATGATTTCTCCACCTAAGGGAGTCCAAGCCAAACCTATTGCTACTCCTGGCTGACTCAAACGCTGAGATACCTTGAAAGAAGAAGAATGATCAGAGTTGGGCTGGCAAATGCCGAAGTGTTTGCAGGTGACTGATACCACACAATCCTGCAAGAGTTGGCTGATTTCACAGAGGACTTCAGCCACTTACCTCAAAGTCCTTGTTACCTAACATCATTCTGAGTCACATTCAGCACTTACTCTCTGGCTTTCTGCCAGGAGAAAGACCTAAACTTCCTCTTTGACATTTATCAGAAGTAATTTTACCTTAAAACATATGTAAATAACTTTGCTTTTTATAAGCCAGATCTAGTTACACATGCCCTAGTTTTCAAGGAATAAACCCAATAGTTTTATCTAAGTGTCTTTATTGGGCTGCAAATATGTGTATATATTTTGAGACAGTCTCACTCCACTGCCCAGGCTGAAGTGCAGTGACATAATTTCAGCTCACTGAAACCTCTGCCTCCTGGCTTCAAGTGATTCTCCTGCCTCTGCCTCCCAAGTAGCTGGTACTATGGGTGCATACAGGCCACCATACCCAGCTAATTTTTGTATTTTTTGTAGAGATGTGGTGTCACCGTGTTGGCCAGGCTGGTCTGAAACTCCTGACCTCAAGTGATCTGCCCGCCTCAACCTCCCAAAGTGCTGAGATTACAGGTGTGAGCCACTGCACCCAGCCTATTGGGCTGCATATTTATATATACTTCATAACCTAGCTTCATTTTAGGTAATCATGAATTTGTTTCAAAAAGTGGAAACCCTCTTATTAGCAGACCTTTAAGAAGAGTGAACTTGGCCAGGCACAGTGGCTCATGCCTATAATCCCAGTACTTTGGGAGGCTGAGGCGAGGACCGCTCGGTCCCAGGAGTTCGATAGAGACCAGCCTGGGCAACATGGTGAGACCCTGTCTCTTATTATTATTTTTTTTTTAGAAAGAAAAGTGAGAAGGATTATATTAGAAACTCTAGATTTTACTTCTCTACCGCTTACCTTTAACTTTCTCTGTTACTGCTGCAGAGACTATACAATACTACATAATAAACATCCTGGGTTCTTTCCCATGGGATGAGAGGTCCACTGTACTGCCTGCCATCTTAAATTGAACATGTTGTCACCTGAGATTAGGAGCATAGGTGATGGGCCATAGGTTAACACATCCAAGTTATGAAAACACTAAAAAGTAACAGTGGAAAATCAGTAATGTTAATTCTCAATGCACCCTTTGAGCTTTAAAATTTCCTACCCATTAGAAGTTACTCATGTTAGAGGAACTGAACACAACAGGTCAACTAAGCACGAATCCAAACAGGAGATGTTTCTACTGAGAGCTGACCTCACTAAGGAACAGCAGTATACAGCCTGACTTTCTGGGTAAGGGGCTGGGTTGCTTCTTTTTCTAAGGGGCTTGGACAATGAAAATCCTGATTGTAAAAATTACTCCAGAATTGTGTGGCATCCACTGAAGCTACTGGGCACTTCTTTTCCTTTTTTTTTTGAGATACGAGTGTCTGTCATCCGGGCTGGAGTGCAATGGCGCAATCTCGGCTCAACGAAACCTCCGCCTCCTGGGTTCAAGCGATTCTCCTGCCTCAGGCTCCGAGTAGCTGGGATTACAGGCATGTGCCACCACACCCAGCTAATTTTTGTATTTTTAGTAGAGATGGTGATTTGCCATGTTGGCCAGTCTGGTCTCAAACTCCTGACTTCAGGTGATCTGCCAGCCTCGGCCTCCCAAAGTGCTGGGATTACAGGCGTGAGCCACCGTGCCTGGCTGAGCACTTATTTTCAGTAGTAAACATACATTAAAAAAAATTAATCCTAATTAATTTCATTTGACAGGTTAGAGATTTGACAGGCCAAACTCCAGCATCATTGAGCTGACAGCATGAACCGCAGGTCACGCTTTCCTCGAGCTTTGCCACTTGCCCTGTTGTATACTAACTTGAGGAGAAAGACACAAAAGATCTGTATGTAAGAGATCAGTACTACTTACAGAAAATCATGAAACAGTTATTTAAAAAACTGTTCACAAGGTTTGTTTTTTCTAATATAAAATCAATTCTCTATACCTGAACGACATACATCTAATTTGGGTGGGAATTTGTCATCCAAATTAGACTTCATTCAGGCTCCTTTCTGGGGTTGGGTGACTGAATCGTGTTTAACACAAAAGGTCATTTGGTACAATTTTGTTACCTCTACCAAGAATAATCCCTTTCTTATATTTGAATCCTCAAAATTCACTTGTCAAAATAATACCAAAAGTATCTCCAAAGAAGCAGTAGTAAGATTCTTGTTTTTTTTGTTTTTTTTTTTTTTTTGAGACAGAGTTCTTGCTCTGCAGCCCAGGCTAGAAGTGCAGAGGCATGATCTCAGCTCACTGCAACCTCTGCCTCCCAGTTTAAGCAATTCTGTTGCCTCAGCTTCCCAAGTAGCTGGTATTACAGGCGTGTGCCACCATGCCCGGCTAATTTTTGTATTTTTAGTAAGACGGCTTTCACCACGTTGGCCAGGCTGGTCTTGAACTCCTGACCTCAAGTGATCTGCCTCCTTGGCCTCCCAAAGTGTTGGGATTACAAGCATTAGTGACCACGCCCAGCCACACTGTTGTTTTGTTTTGAGACAGAGTCTCACTCTGTCACCCAGGCTGGAGTGCAGTGGTGCAATCTTGGCTCACTGCAACTGCCTCCCGGGCTCAGGTGATCTCCCACCTCAGCTCCCGAGTAGATGGGACTACAGGCACCCACGACCATGCCCAGCTAATTTTTGTATTTCTTTGTAGAGATGGGGTTTCACAATGTTGCCCAGGCTGGTCTTGAACTCCTGGGCTTGAGCAATCTTCCCATCTTGGCCTCCTAAATTGCTGGGATTGCAGGCATGAGCCACCATGCCCGGCCAAGATCTTACTGATTACTGTTGCTTCAAGAAGCCAAGCCAGTTTCCAGTATTCCCCATTTGCGGGAGAGTCTTGGTACTTTGGATAGAAGCAACTGGTAAATTGTTAATTGGAAGGGTAGGTGGTGTAGAGAACTACGTATAGCCAAACCTAGAGCATCTAGGCTTACAATTACTATCCTGACTTGATAACAAGTGTTCTGATATTAACCTGAAAATGAGAGTAATGCCAAATTTGTGTAACTTAACGTCTACATATACAGGGGGGAGAACTGAAGTTATTATCAAACCTGGAATCTCTATGATCAAGGCTAACGGTAGTTATCTAAGAAGCAAAGGACCTACAATTCTTAGACTTGGAGTCATATTCTTTAAGGACGTGTTCTGAAACTGTAACAATCAAGCATCTGGTTTCCATGTATTTCTCCCTCAGAAATGATGAAGTACAAGTAAATATGGAGGTACAGGATAAGACACATGCTGCTTTCTTGCTCTTGAATGGAGACAGTTTTCCAGCCATCTTAACCCCTTTACACAAAACAATTTGTGTTTTATAGCAAATAAGCGACTCAACATAATTTCAACATGGTGTTTATCCACCAGTATTTTCCTTTCAGCTTCTAGTCCCATGACAGGTTTGTGAAGTCATCAGTTACATTAGCCAAGACAGGCCTAGACTTGAAGTCTGGAATGTTTTTCCCACTATATGCCAAAGTAGAATGTGGGTATCTCAGGGTCATTTTTGTTGTTCAATTTCCCACCTGTACAATTGTTATGATTCAGTTTTCTTTTGTGTCTAATAAATCTTGTTCCATGAAATGATCAATTTCTTCTGAAATAATTCTGTCAATAAGGTAAATATGCAGATTAAGGAAGAATTTAAAGTAAGTAAAAATCTAAAAATAGAATGTGTCTTCTAATGTATGATTGCATTCTTAATACATCAATGCTATTAGTTTTTAAAGAACATTTGGAGTATCTAATCATTGACAATTTCACACTACTCTTCCCTCTTAACTAAAAATAGTGATATTTGATTGAAATCGTAAGTATGCACAACTCTTTGTGACCCTTTCAAGCCTAGACCAACATGTATAGACCCATCAGAGGGACCCATATTTGACATTCATTCAACAGTCCTTTCCAAGCATCCTGATGCAGGCTCTGTTACAGGCCATGGGGACATAAGCATGAATACCTCCCGGCACTGAGAGACTAAAGGCATCAGACACAGGAGCAGTTATACTCCAGTGTGGGGAGCCCTGAAGAGGCAAGGGTCCCTCCCTGTCTGGAGAGAAGACACAGGTGTCACAGGAGAGGCTGAGTCTTAAAATACGAGTAGGAGTTTGCCAGCAGATGCCAAGGAATGGAGATATGAAGAATTTTGTAGGCCTTCTTTCCAAGGACAAGCCTGGCGTCACGTGAGACACAGAACCTGAGCTGTCAAATTGCTGTGGTGTGCAGGTTGCCCTGTAGTGGTGTTCATACCATCAACTGGTTTCCTTTTGTAGCTCACAGAGCACTTTGAATGCTCCTGCCAGGGCTGTCACCACAGAAGCGATCCATCTGGCAACCTCTTTAAAGTCTTAGTACTGAGATCCCAAGTCTTGAATTCATGAATATTTGATTTTTCTAGTTGTAGATTTGTTTCAGTAGCATTCAGAAATGGGAAGAGCAGATTCTACATCCCTCGGAGAGGTGCTGGGGTCCACCACTGTCATCTCTTAAGCAGCATTATGCAGCCCCAGGCTGGCCTGACACTTGCATTGCTAAGAACCAGCTGCTCTCCAATCCTTCCAGTAAGGCTGGCACAATGGCGGATTCCTGCCGGGGCCTGGGACCAGACTGAACATGCAGCATCAGTGCTGCCCTCAACAGGTGGCACAGCAGGTTTATATGGAGCAGCACGGAGAAGTAATTTACTACCATGATTCTTTGGGGCATTTAGTTGGTGTTTACACTCTTTCTCAGTTCTAGCAGCTGAGTTTGTTTGCTTGAAAGGCAAGCATGATGATAGAATCTCCTGGAATTCGCTTCTGGATGCATTCTATTCAGGAGGCTTTAAAGTGTCTTCGTGTCTATCCTCTTCTTCATTATTTTCTCAGAGCAAGTAACTTTTAGACAAGGGCTTTTCATACACCATGGTCAGAAGCCAACACTGAGGCTTTTATATGAGGTGGGGGACACTTGAAAACATGAGAGTCAGGAATAATGAAATGACAGAATCCTGTCCCCAACCAGGTATACTGATCCTTTGTCCCTTTGGAGGTGCCTAATGTCCATTCCTTTTCCTAAAACCAGCCTGATTTCCTGCAGTGACCTACTCTTTCCACGCAGGCTCCCTGAGGCAGAAAACTCAGGATTCTGTCTCCCAGTGAGAGAGTGAAAGGGCACAGCCAGGGACTGAGGAGGTGCCCAGGCCCACCTACTCGCGTGGCCCCTCCTCGGACTCGGGGCAGTTCTGAGTCTTGCCGTGATAGCACATGCAGTGTGAGCGATGCCTAGGCTTCCTGGGGACACCTGCACCCACTCCTGCTCCTCCCCACTTTTTTTTGTAGTAACGTTTATTTTTATTTTATTTTTAAAACATGCACTTAATTGATCTTGTTTCTGTAGGAAACTCCATGTATTTTGAAAAGGTGACCTATGACACTGTTCCTAAATTTGAAATCTAGGCTAAGTTCCTGGAACCCATTTGATATGGTTTGGATCTGTGTCTCCACCAAATCTCATGTTGAACTATAATCCTCAGTGTTGGAGGTGGGGCCTGGTGGGAGGTGACTGGATCACGGAGGCAAATTTCTCATGAATGGTTTAGCCCCATCCCCTTGGTACTGTCCTCGCAATAGTGAGTGAGTTCTCTCGGGAGGCGGTTGTTTAAAAGTGTGTGGCCACCTCTCCTCTTGTACTCTTGCTCCTGCTCTGGCCACATGATATGCCTGCTCCCCCTTCACTTTCCGCCAAGAACTGTAAGTTTCCCGAGGTCTCCCCAGAAGCTGATGCTGGAGCTATTTATTTATTTATTTATTTTTGAGATGGAGTCTCACTCTGTGCCTCAAGCTGGAGTGCAGTGGCATGATCTTGGCTCATTGCAACCTACGCCTCTTGGGTTCAAGTGATTCTTCTGCCTTGGCCTCCCAAGTACTGAGACTACAGGTGTGCGCCACCACGCCTGGCTAATTTTTGTATTTTTAGTAGAGATAGGGTTTCACCGTATTGGCGAGGCTGGTCTCGAACTCCTGACCTCGTGATCCGCCTGCCTCGGGTCCTGAAGTGCTGGGATTACAGGTGTGAGGCACCGCACCTGGCCTGATGCTGGAGCTGTGGCTCTGATTCCTGTAGAGCCTTCAGAACCGTTAGCCAATTAAACCTCTTTTCTTTATAAATTACCCAATCTCAGGTAGTTCTTTTTTTTTTTTTGAGACAGTTTTCATTCTGTCACCCAGGCTGCAGTGCAATGCTGTGATCACAGCTCACTGCAGCCTCAACCTTCTGGGCTCAGGTGATCCTCCCACCTCAGCCTCCCCGGTAATATTTTGTATTTTTTGTAGAGACTGGGTCTCACTTTGCTGCCCAGGTTGGTCTCGAACTCAAGCAATCCGCCCGCCTTGGCCTCCCAAAGTGCTGGGATTTATAGGCATGAGCCACTGTGCCTGGTCTCAGGTATTTTTTTTATAGGAATGCAAGAATGAACTAATCCACCATTTTTCGATCTGTTTAGGGAATACTAAAGGATATTATTAATTAATAAAAGTGTGCCTTCTTACCTTACTTCCGAACTGTCAGTTTGCTAGGTCAGTAACATTTTTTGACATTAATATATTTTTGTAGATTCATCTTCGATGAAAGTAAAAAATAGTAAGTGGTGGTATAAGGTTATTAACTATGTACAAAATTTGGAGTAGAAAAACAGTGGGGATTTTTTGGTGATTGGGGATAGGTCTCTTTTTATGGAGTATGGTAGTTGCAGAAATTAGTATTTGTTTATTCTTTTTTAGTATTACTGGGCAATATGGTGGGTACACTGACTCCCCAAATTCAAACTCTGTGATAATGTGCACATGCTTACCACCATTTATCAGAGGAAGACATCAAGCTCAAGGAGACTGAGTTTATGATTTAGTGAGTAAGAGGCCGCCTTGCTACTTTCAGGCCTTATTCTTCTACCCTTCTGAGCCCCTGCTTATGGCAGTTGGCTTTACCATCCTGACTTTCTCCTCACTGTCTCTGACATTCAGGAAGAGTCTAAACACTGCTCCTTCCTTTCTACCCCAGCCCCTGCTATCACCCTGGGTGTCTTCAGTGAAGGCATGATGCTCACCCAAAACCTGGCTTCTCAGTTCTTTAAATGCCTCCTGAACTCAGCCACCCTCTTCCAGGTACTTATCACCAACAGAAACCATACTACCTCTGAAACCCCTGATCATCATTTCTTATCCTTCTAGCTCGCCTGTACTCAAGCCATGAACTCCAGCACATTCCCATCATACAGCAGCTCTGCCCTAGCTTCACTCCTCTCTTGTGCAGCCCACACACGTTAGCCCCATCATTGTAATCTTTTCCTTATAGATAACTCAATATTTTTGTCCCTTTCTACATAATACCTTGCAAAAAGTATCCCTTCTCCCATCAAAAGCCATTTCCTCACTGGTGCTTTGCATCCCACCCCCTCTCACTTTCCTGGAGACTGTTTCTATCGTACCACTGCTCTGTCCTGCAACATCAGTCCTGTGCTCTCTCCTGGATTCCTCTTAGCAGCAGCTACTATTTTGAAAACATTCTCCCTTTGACATCCATATTCTCTTCTAGCTGCCTCATTTCTCTGCAATTGTTTACAGCCAAACTTCTAAAGAGCTGCCTACACATTAATTCTACTTCCTCGCCTCCCATTCTTCAACATACTCCAACTTCTACCATCCCCACCACTCCTTCCTTGTGAAATCTCTTTCAAGGTCACCAACAACCTGCATGCCATCAAATCCAACACACATTTGTTCTGACCTTGATCTTCTTTGATCTCTCAAACAGTAAACACATTCTGATGTCCCTTCTTTCTTGAAATATTCTCCTCTTCTGTCTCTATGGCAGCACAACATCCTGGTTTTCCTCTTCCCTGAAGGCTTGTTCCTTCCCAGTCCCTTTCTGTTTTTCCTGACTTCTTTGTTGGCTCCGTTTCTCTCTATATGATCCCTAAATAATGCTGTACTTCAGGGCTTGCTTCTAGGCTACCTGCTTTTTTATGTCTCCTTTTTTCTTAGGTGATGTCAAAGCCTCAATTTCTGGGGCTCTAAATATCCTCTACTTTCTGATAACCCTATAATCTATATCTCCATCTTGGGTTTTTCCTCGGAGCCATAGATCTGAATGTCCAAGTATCTCTACTTCTATGCCTCGCCAATATTTCAAACTTTTATTTTACTTTTTTGAGACAGGGTCTTGTTCTGTTGCTCAGGCTGGAGTACAGTGGCGTGATCTTGGCTCACTGCATCCTCTGTCTCCCAGGCTCAAGTGATCCTCCCATCTCAGCCTCCCAAGTAGTTGTGACTACAGGCGTGAGCCACCACACCCAGCTAATTTTTGTATTTTTTGTAGAGAAGGGATTTTGCCATGTTGCCCAGGCTGGTCTTGAACTCCAGGACTCAAGCAATCCACCTGCCTCAGCCTCCCAAAGTGCTGGGATTACAGGCATGAGCCACCACGCCTGGCCTGGATATTTCAACCTTAATGTGTTCAAAAGAGCCCCCAGTTTTCTTTGCAACACTCCCTCCCCATCTCCCTCCCCCAGTCTTCCCCATCTCAGTAAACGGCACTACTACACACATACCCTGTCACTCTGGCCAGAAACCCGTAAGTCCCTTTTGATAACTTTCCTTCATTCCCCAATTGTTTCCCATCAGCATGTCTACTTCTACCTCTAAAACAGACCTCAGATACAGCTAGAGTAGTTACTGTCGATCTCAGTACCACCGTCTGTTTTCTCTATAGCATCAACTTCAATTTGTGATTATTTGTTTACCTGTCGATTTTTTTTCCTGCACTAAAGTGGGATCCATGAAGGCAGACATCATACTTTGCTTATTTACTACTGTATTGCCAGAAGCACATGTTAGGTCCTTAATAGGTATTTATTAAATGAATGAAACTCTTTCTAGAAGAAACCACAGACCCTAGACTGTAATTTATCCTAAGGGAGAATATAGGCATTTAGACAAAAAAAAGGTATCGGCTGGGTTTAGTGGCTCATGCGTGTAATTCCAGCACTTTGGGAGGCTGAGGCAGGTGGATGGCTTGAGCTCAGGAGTTTGACACCAGTGTAGAACATGGTGAAACCCCATCTCTACAAAAAAATACAGAAAAAATTAGCTGGGTATGGTAGCACACGCCTGTGGTCCCAGCTACTCAGGAGGCTGAGGTGGGAGAATAGCTTGAGCCCAGGAGTTGGAGGTTGCAGTGAGCTATGATCATGCCACTGCACTCCAGCCTAGGTGACAGAGTGAGACCTCATCTCAAAAAATAAAAAGTAAAAACAAACAAACGAAAGGTATCTTGTAACATCTTGCGAACACCTCAACATGTATTCCAATATTCCTAGTGTAACCTCTCTCTTCAGATTCTTTGCCTAGGAAAGCACAAAGAAATAGAGAAATAAGACTGGCCACTTGTGAAGCGCAAAGAACAGAGGCCCTGCTCAGGTCCACCTGTGAGCTCTCTGCAACGAACAGAGGCCCTGCTCAGGTCCACCTGTGAGCTCTCTGCAAAGAACAGAGGCCCTGCTCAGGTTGCCTGTGACGTTTTTCTAGAGTAATAGAGCACTAGGTTTGGAGTTGGTCAGGCCTAGAACCAAATCTCATTTCTGGCATAAGTTGTGTCTTCTCTCGAGTTATTTAAATACTCTAAGCCTGTTTCCTCAACTGTTACTGGAAAGACAACCATGACCGAGGATTAAATGATCACTTGTGGAGGGCCTTGCACAGTGCCTGACAGCCAAGAGATACAAAAATGGTAGTGGTCAACAAGTTGAGCCCAGCCTCTCCCATTCCAAAGCAGAGCACTAGAGTTGGTAAGAATATGAATGAGAATCTGATGTAGAGCAGATGCCTTTGTAAAAAACTCTAATATATCACTGCCACTCTCTTCTAGCAGCCAAGGGCAGGAATTATCTTGACCTGACAGGGTGCTGTAGAAGGGGAGAAAGAATAATGGATTTGGAATAAGCGATCTGAGTCTGAATTCCAACTCTACCAACTGCACTTTATGTGAATTTGTACAACTCATTTAATCTCTTTAAACTTTTCCCTTGTATGTAAAATGGAATTATACTCCCAGCACAGTGACAGCCCTCATGGGCAAGAAAGAAATGTTCTATAAGTCTTAATTTTATAGACACAAAAGCAGAGGTAGACTGTGTGGTTAAGTAATTTGGGGCTGGTGGTCATAAGACCCCGGGTAGAGACAGACCCCAGGCTACAGGGTGAGTTCTCACTTTCAAGCATGAAAAAAATGAACACAATGTTCCCAACACTCAAACACCATGTCAGGCCTCCGAGCCCAAGTTAAGCCATCATATCCCCTGTGATCTGCACGTATACATCCAGATGGCCTGGAGCAAGTGAAGAATCACAAAAGAAGTGAAAATGGTTGGTTCCTGCCTTAACTGATGACATTCCACCATTGTGATCTGTTCCTGCCCCACCTTAACTGAGCGATTAACCTTGTGAAATTCCTTCTCCTGGCTCAGAAGCTCCCCAGCTGAGTACCTTGTGACCCCTGCCCCTGCCAGCAAGAGAACAACCCCCTTTGAATATAATTTTCCACTACTCATCCAAATCCTATAAAACAACCCCACCCCTATCTCCCTTCGTTGCCTCTTTTCGGACTCAGCCCGCCTGCACCCAGGTGAAATAAACAGCCTTGTTGCTCACACAAAGCCTGGTTGGTGGGCTCTTCACATGGACGCATGTGACGCACTACATCTTCCATTCTAAGATGCTATTAATAAAAGACAAAATGGCTACTGGAGTCTTTCTGCAGACTCTCATTGGTAAAAGTGTTACTACGTAAAGCTCACACGCTACAAGGAAAATAAGGTTCTCTGATGCTAACAGTGAGAGCTGGTAAGCAATGTTTATAAAATTTCTCATTTCTGTTCTCTTGGCTCTTTCTTTGCTAATGCTCTAGGAATGTCAGCAATGCTCCCAAACTTAACATCAGCAGAAATGGCTGGGCGAGAGGGGTATATGCAACAGAGACATGCATTAATCTTTTGTCTTTATTTGCTGCTCTAGTTTAAATCCTCAAAGAACTGTTGGAATGTAGTTTTCTGGAAGCCTAGAGAAAAAGGCCATCGGCCATGCAGGAGTCAAAACCTGTTTGTGTCTTCACTCTCAAAGTCACTGGATCCTCCCAGAACGAGAAAGCGGGTTTTGTTCACTTTCTCAATCAACAATGTTTTGCTCAAGTTCTTTCAACACTTCAAAATTCAAATCCATGATATCTTAAGAATTCAAATAATCAAAACAATGCTTCTGATTCTATTGTTCGAGTCCAGATTTACTGTCAAGAGTAAACAAGTTCTATTCTTGTAACTGAGAGCTCTGAGAGAGGCTCATTAGCTTTAATGACCAGCTTAGAGTTTAAATGGATAAACAATACAGGCTTGGGGGCTATTTCTCATCAACTCAGTTTAAGAACTTGAGGAAAACCTATCTACTGGTAATGATTACAAATGTTAGATGGAGAGATTATCTTCTGCATAATTTATCAGATTTATTTTCTGAAAATATTTTTTCCTTAAACTGATAAGGAGGTGATGATAAAGCTAAATTCAGTAGTATAATACAAACATTTTTATAGTAACCAACCTATGAAGGCTCATCTAAGCACCCTATAAATTATTTCACAACACCCTTCGCAGTTATATTCTAACATCTATTTCCATCAGTTGCCTCAACTCAGTCTTGGCGCTCAGGCCTTCTGCTGTGAGGTATAGTTAGGAGAGAAAGATGAAAACAGGGCGAGACCTGCATGTGGGTTTAACCCTAAAGGAACTATTAACAATGGGACAATAGGTTCCTGAAAGATGTCATCTGGGTCTGCACTAGCACAGTCTGAAGCTAAGCTATGCTCATGTTTCCACACCTGTATCAGGTTGATTCTCTGCCTCTTCCCCCAAGCCCTTGATAGCACAAAGAAATCCCTCATTAAAGTACACATAAGAATATGGAATTTTTCTAAGGAGAAGAGTCAGAGGCATTGTTCTTAAAAAGGAACTGAATGGTAGAGAATAAAATGAGACTGGGGTTCTAAAAGAGGATATGGCTGGGATCTCTGGCTCCTGGCAACAGTCATATTATCACATTAAGCACTAAAACGCAATACCATACAGAAATAAAGTTTCTATCTTAAGGCAAAATTCAGCCTCTGGAAAAACCCAATTCTACTTCTCTGTTAAGCAACCACCTGAGAGAATCAGTGAGTACCAATGAAAAAAAGGAGAATGGAGCGAGACTCACCGAGCCGCAGGCGCTGAGATGTGGATCTTTGTGAAGACCCTCACAGGCAAGACCATTGCCCTTGAGGTTGAGCCAAGTGACGCCACTGAGAATGCCAAAGCCAAAATTCAAGACAAGTAGGGCATCCTACCTGACCAGCAGTGTCTGATAATTTGAGGGCAAATAGCTGGAGGATGGCCGCACTCTCTCAGACTACAACATCCAGAAAGAGTCCACCCTGCAGCACCTGATGCTGCGCCTGCGAGGTGGCATTACGGAGCCTTCCCTCTGCCACCTTGCACAGAAATACAACTGTGACAAGATGATCTGCCACAAGAGCTGTGCTTGCCTGCGCCCCCATGCTGTCAACTATTGCAAGAAGTGTGGCCACACCAACAACCTACGTCCCAAAAAGGTCAAATAAGGCTCTTCCTTCCCCAAAGGGCAGCCTCCTGCCCAGGCCCTATGGCCCTGGGGCCTCAATAAAGTGTTCCTTTCATTGACTGGAGCAAAAAGCAAAGAAAAAAAAAAGAAATTGATCACCTCCATTTCATACATCGGGGGCCCAAGGATGTCTTTCAGAGCATGGAAATCAATCAAAATCGGCATTTCAGGTGGTAGAGCCAAGTCAGTAGTGTCACTGATAGATTCAGGTTTTTCATCTTCTAAGATGTGTTCTCTGCAACCTAAACGAAAAAAAAAATGTATTTAGAAGTTCTAAGACATTTGCAGGCTGGAAAATTCACTAGCAGTAAATATCAAACAAAAGCCCAGTCAGTGGACCTCAAAAGTTCAGTCACTTTTATGCATTTCTCAAGGCACAGACATCCACCTGTGTATTTGTGGCATGCAGGTGAAATAATTTGTCTTTCAAGAGCTCACTGAGGGTGGCATTTGCAGTTGCCTTGTTCAATTACTTTTACTTGCTTATCGTCTATCTCCCCCATTAAAGTGTAAGTTCCAGAAGGGAAACAACTTTGCTTGTCCTTTTTGACCATTATATTCTTAACGATTCCCAGCACTATTCAACTTAATGGCCTACAGCTAGGCCAAAGACTGAAGGGCTAAATGCAGTAGGTTACTTTGCATTCTGTGATCTAACAACTCTCTATTCCATCAGAGTAACTCAAGGCTTGTGACAAACTTTTCAAGTCCCACTTCAGAGGAGTCTGATCAGGTGTCCTCTCCCCTCCCCTCCTCTCTCTCGCCACACCCGCCCCACTTTTTTTTTTTTTTTTTTTTTTGAGACAGGGTCTAGTGCAGTGGTGTTAACACAGCTCATGCTGCCTTGACCTCCTGGGCTCAAGCGATCCTCCCTCCTTGGCCTCCCAAAGTGCTGGGATTACAGACATGAGTTGCTGCACCAGGTCAGCTGTTCTGTTTTCTAATGGGCAATGTAAACCTGGACATGATAGAACTCATATAAGCAGTGCCTCTTTTGTAAGCATATAGCTTAACTCTAAGGTTATCATTTTCCAATAAATAAATATAATTGGCAGTGCCAGGGTAAGAGAATACTAAGCCTGGTTTGAAATCCCTGTAATAATGGGCCATCTCCTTTACCTGCCTATAAGCCCTGCATGGCTGATATCTTGTCCAAATATTGACTCATTTTGGTTTGGACCTAAGACATACAAGGAGCAGGACCCAGTCGACTTATCAGACCACCTTCTGTATCAATCTTTGTAATTCCAGTTCAAGTAATGAAAAATATTACATAATCTGTGGCCAGAAACCAAAAATGGGGAGTAGAGGTTTTAAAACTGCAGGAAATACTTGGCTGTATTCGATCTCATTCCCAGCTTTTTCTTTTAGTTTGTCGTAATTGTTCTAACTTCTTGTCTTATGAAGTGTTTTGTTTTAAAATCTTTCATTACCTTTTTTTAACATACTATTCCTTCTGAAAGTGATTGCTTTATATATTAATACACACATATAATAATTATGCAGTTATCTAACATTGTCTATCTATATTGTCTGACATGGAATCTTGCTCTGTCACCCAGGCTGCAGTGCAGTACCTCCGCCTCCTGGGTTCAAGCGATTCTCCTGCCTCAGCCTCCCAAGTAGCTGGGATTACTGGCACATGACACCATGCCCGGTTAATGTTGGTGTGTGTATGTATGTGTGTGTGTGTGTATATATATATATATATTTTTTTTTTTTGAGACGGAGTCTTGCTGTGTCACCCAGGCTGGCGTGTAGTGGCACAACCATGGATCACTGCAACCTCCGTCTTCTGGGTTCAAGCGATTCTCCTGCCTCAACCTCCCTGTAGCTGGGACTACAGGCATGGGCCACCATGCCCGGCTAAATTTTGTATTTTTAGTAGAGATGGGGTTTCACCATGTTGGCCAAGCTGTTCTCGAACTCCTGATCTCAGGTCATCTGCCCACCTCGGCCTCCTAAACTGCTGGCATTACAGGCATGAGCCACTGCACCCAGCCTAATGTTGGTAGTTTTAGTAGAGATGGGGTTTCACTATGTTGCCAGGCTGGTCTCGAACTCCTGACCTCAGGTGATCTGCCCACCTCAGCCTCCCAAACTGCTGGGATTATAGATGTGAGCCACGACACCTGGCCTAATGTTTGTATTTTTAGTAGAGACGGGGTTTTACCATGTTGGCCAGGTTGGTCTTGAACTCCTGACCTCAAGTGATCCGGCTGCCTCAGCTTCCCAAAGTGCTGAGATTACAGGTGTGAGCCACCGTGTCTCGCAATATATCTCTATATACTTATTTTAGTTTTGCTGTGGTTCTTCCATTTTTTCCACTAACTCTTTTCCTTTCAAAAGTGATTACTGAGTATGTTTAATACTGGTAGACCCTTATTTTATTTTTATATTTTCTTGGACCTCACAGGGATGAACCTAACTTTAAATTCTAACAATAACTGGAGACATCCTGAGTGTCACTAAATGATGCCAATGAGAACTTTTGGGTGAGGGATTCTCCCACTCTCCTCTCCTGCTGGGCTCTAGTGGGCTTCTCTTCAGGACTGAAACCATGAATGACACAGGAAAGAAAACACAACAGTTCAAATTTTCTGCCAGTGGATGGCTATTTAACAGCAAATTATGTCGAACAAAGCATTAAACCTCTCACTACCTCCCTCTGCAGAATTGTTGTGAGAATTAAAAAGAAAATCCTTTGTAGACTGCAAAGAGCAATGCACTGTTTAACACATATGTAAGTCTTGAGTTATATATATTCTTATAATTGTACCTCTGTAACGTCACTTGATCTTTCAAGGTTTGGCCTGACCATGTCCTAGGGACATCTTCCCCGATTTTTTTGACTTCTTTTATAGCATTCATTTGCTTCACAAAATCTAGCAATTCTGGGTTAGTCAGCAGCTTGTGGAAACGGGAGATTTTCTGCTTGCTGCTCTTTTTCCAGTATATTCCAAGCAGTATCAATGATCAAAGGTGGGAAAGCACTCACCTGATCAGTTTAGCTACATGCAGATCTCAGAGTGGAAAAGAAAGTAGGTGTCATTGCTTAATTAAAATTAATGCACAGAAGAAAAGCACTACCTGTCTAAGGTTACTACACTCTACAGATGGAAGGTAGTGGTACTCAAAAACTTCAGCCAGTGCAAAAAGAGCTTCCAAGTTTCTCCAGTCTGTGGTGCTTTGTGACAAGCTTTTCTGAGATCTAATTACTGTTGCCAGCTTGTATTTCACTATCACAGGAGGACGTAAAGCTCAGTGGGTGAAAGCCAACCCACAATTACATAACCAATGCTTTAGGACATCCAATCCTTTTCCAAGTGTAGTATGGGGTTCAGTGTTCTGAGCACTGGGGGAGTGGGGTTGGGAGAGCTATTTCTAATGCAACTAGACCTTATAATATAAAAGATGACAATTTAGGGGCAGCAGATGTGTTATTAAAAAAATTCAATAAACTCAAAAATAAACTGCATTTCAAAATGTTCCATCATTAGAATATATGCCTAGAAAACTAAGGCTCTAGTCAAGAAAATGGTGTGAGCTAACTGGGAGAGGCAGGACAGCACTGGATTCTGAGTCACCCCCCGGATTGTGTGTAATGCAAAGTGAGAGTAGGGAAACACTGGATCTTCCTAGAATACCCACTTTGATTCCTCATTATAAAACACACAAACAACAAGCAAAATGTCATCTCACAAAGATATCACTCAAGGAATGAACCCCCGGTTATATCTGCACCTTCTGGGTCGTATGTGCAAGCATTCAAGCACTCAGCCCTAACACCATGTTCTCTCTTGTCAGAAAGGACCAGCACCAGGAGAAGAAAGTGGCATCGTCCCTGAGATTAATTGCTGGCCTTGCCCAAGATTGCAACATTCAAGCAACATGGACTTTTTAAGGCAAGGGGAAACACCACCAACAAAAAGTTCAACCTTCCAACACATCAGGGACCCTGACCCCAAGTCCTTCCTACTGGAATTGCGCAGTTTTCTTCTTATATACCTTTCTTTCGGACTCAAATAGTGGTTCTTAACAAATGGTTAATATTCATATAAAAGAAACTATTATTTCACTGAGAAGCAAAGACATTCAAATTATAAAAACAAGCTGGTTACCAAAATAACCAGTAAAGTTTAAGAAATGACAAAGGCCAATGTTAAGGAAAGTAAAGAGATCTTCTCACACGCCGTTGCTTACAAAGTATAAACTGGTTCAATCTTTCAGGAAAGCAATATGGAAACAGACTGAAAGCCTTCCAAATATTTAGAGTCTCACACTCAGTGGGTCTTTTTTTGCAGCAATCTATCCTCAGAGAAATACACAAAAGTACAGGCAAGGGTTTGTGCACAGAGTCACCCATTGGAGCACTACAAATAACAGCAAAACTTAGATCCAATATAAGCACCCATCATTAGGAACATAGTTAAGTAAACCATGGCGTATCTATCTGGTAAAACACTACAGTCACTAAAAATGGTTTCCTAAGTGTTTTCAAGTAATGTGAGAAAATTCTTTCAAAACAACGTTAAACTGAGGAAAGGGGAGGATATAACATTTCACACAGTGTGATTTTTACATACACAGTAGTCATCCCTTCTCCACAGGGGATACATTTCCAGACCCACGGTGGATACCTGAAACACAGGATAGTTCAGAACCCTATATATACCATCTTTTCCCTATAGATATGTACTTATGATCATGTTTAATTTATAAATTAAGCAAAGTAAGAGACTTACAACAATACTAATAAAATAAACCCAGAATGCCAGCATCACTGCTCTTGGCTTTGGGTCCATTATTAAGCAAGGGAAGGGTTACCTGAACACAAACACCCTGATACCAAGACAGCTGATCTGGTAAGTGAGATGGCTGCTGCGTGGCTAAATGGGCGGGAGTCATACCGCGTGGATACGCTGGACAAAGGGAGGCTTCCCGTCCGGGGTCACACAGAGCAGGACTGCTCGACATTTCAGCACACTGCCCAGAATAGTGCACAATTTAAAACTTATGAGTGGATTATTTCTAGAATTTTCCATTTAATATTTTTGGATGATGGTTGACCGCAGGTAACTAAAACTGCAGAAAGTGAAGCTGCAGGTGAGGGGGGAGCTACAGTGTCATTATCATATGAATGAAATGATACAGTCCAAAATGGTAAAAGAGTTATGTCCTGAGCAATCATTAAAAAGTTAGGAAACAACAGGTGCTGGAGAGGATGTGGAGAAATAGGAACACTTTTACACTGTTGGTGGGATTGTAAACTAGTTCAACCATTATGGAAAACAGTATGGCGATTCCTCAAGGATCTAGAACCAGATGTACCATATGACCCAGCCATCCCATTACTGGGTATATACCCAAAGGATTATAAATCATGCTGCTATAAAGACACATGCACACGTATGTTTATTGCGGCACTATTCACAATAGCAAAGACTTGGAATCAACCCAAATGTCCATCAGTGACAGACTGGATTAAGAAAATGTGGCACATATACACCATGGAATACTATGCAGCCATAAAAAACGATGAGTTTGTGTCCTTTGTAGGGACATGGATGCAGCTGGAAACCATCATTCTCAGCAAACTATCACAAGAACAGAAAACCAAACACCGCATGTTCTCACTCATAGGTGGGAACTGAACAATGAGATCACTTGGACTTGGGAAGGGGAACATCACACACTGGGGCCTATCATGGCGAGGGGGGAGGGGGAAGGAATTGCATTGGGAGTTATACCTGATGTAAATGACGAGTTGATGGGTGGTGACGAGTTGGTGGGTGCAGCACACCAACATGGCACAAGTATACATACGTAACAAACCTGCACGTTATGCACATGTACCCTAGAACTTAAAGTATAATAATAATAAAAAAAAAAGAAAAAAAAGGAGAAAAAAAAGAAAAAAAAAATGTCCTTTAAAAACATCTAGTTGGTGTAAAAAGAAATCCAGAATACCTATTTAATTAAAAAAAAAAAAAAAAGAGTTATGCCCTAAGTTATGAGATTAACATTACATGACATATTAAAAATAAATCATTGCTTCCAGTCCTGACTCTGAATTCCCACCTATGTGGCCTAGAACAAGGTGACTTTACCTCTTTGTATCTGGTTTTCTAATCAGCAAAACCAGAATTACAGTATTCTCAGAGAGTTGCTGGGAGAATTTAGTAATGGTCAAAAGCCTTAATATGTATAGATGAGAGATACTCAATTATATACTAGCTCCCACTCCCCCCATCCCCCCCTTTCTTTTTGAGACAGAGGCTGGAGTGTAGTGGTGAGATCTCAGCTCACTGCAACCTCTGCCTCCTGTGTTCATGCGATTCTCATGCCTCAGCGTCCTGAGTAGCTGGGATTACAGGTGTGTACCACCACACCTGGCCATTTTTTTTTTTTTTTGAGACGGAGTCTCCCTGTGTCACCCAGGCTGAAGTGCAATGGTGCAATCTTGGCTCACTACAACCTCCGCCTCCCGGGTTCAAGCGATTCTCCTGCCTCAGCCTCCTGAGAAGCTGAGATTACAGGCGCTCGCCACCACACCCGGCTAATTTTTGTATTTTTAGTAGACACGGGGTTTCACCATGTTGGTCAGGCTAGTCTCGAACTCCTGACATCGTGATCCACCCGCCAAGGCCTCCCAAAGTGCTGGGATTACAGGCGTGAGCCACCGCGCCCAGCCCAATTTTTGTATTTTTAGTAGAGACGGGGTTTCAACATGTTGGCCAGGTTGGTCTCGAACTCCTGGCCTCAGGTCCTCCTGCCTTGGCCTCTCAAAGTGTTGGGATTATAGGCATGAGCCACTGCACCTGGCCTTTTTTTCTTTCTTAGTTTTCCTTTCGCAAATTATCCCAGATCCTGATGGCTCCCTTTTTAGAGTAATACTTACTATACAGATTTCTATGACTCACATATTCTTACCCCAAACCCTTCTATTACAAGAAAACAAAGTGCTCTCTACAATCTCATTCTACCCAGCATCCCACAGACAGGACTCTGACCACAATCACACAACTGTTGGGAATCACATAAATTAAAAATACATAAAAGCCCTGTTAAACAGAGGTTGAAAAGAAAGGACATGGAAATATAAAATGAGTAGAATAAGTTAGCTCTACTTCATCCCACTTCAACTATTTTTCCACTTAAATAAAATCAGTCTCTGAAAATCGGAGGGGGCTAGTGTTTTTTAGTTGATTTAATCTACTCAGGGGTATCTCCCAGCTCTTCTTTACTAGGTATTATCGGCCTATTAATACCTATTAATACCATTATCTATGTCTGATTCAGAACATCGCCAAGATAGTCGGGGCATAACCATGGAGTTTCCCAGCATTAAAGCAGCACAGATGCACACAGCACAGGGGCAGAACCAGCAATGTACTCATGGCATGGACTGTGGTGATGGCAGTGAACAAAGTGAGAGTGAAATGCGGTGTACCCCCAAAGGGGGCTAAGCCATCCTCTAGAGCTGATGGAAGCACAGCTATTATGGAGGGAAGTCCTATAGGGACAGCCTCCTCTGGGGAAGGACTGGGCTTTTCCTAAGCAGCTATCACTCGGACACAGTCAACTGTTTTCCACTCATTTTCCCTCTGCCACAGGAACATGATTTCAATGAAAACAGGACCCACAGTCAAAGAATTGCTGTGGGAAGAGGGAGGAAAGGGAATTATTGAAAGGGGAAGTAAGGAGGAAGGATAAGGGGGTTGTAATACCTCAGGATAGTAGCTCTCTGTTAAAAAATTAAAAAGTTCCTTGCTGTTTGAAAAAATCTTGACGCAAAATGGGAGGTCTCGGTAGCTCTTGGCCAGTGATCCAACCAATGGCAAGTAGCAGGGAGGCCAGGAACACAAAAAGCGCAACACCCACAATTCCTCAGCATGTGGTAGAAATGGAGACTATCTAACCACAGAGGGCCCTAGGATATCTATCATCATCTTTATTCAAGGCAGAATTTTAGTGATCACTCCTTATTCTCTATACCCTGCTTAATCTGAAGCATATATAGTACCAAGCTTTCAACTCCAGTCCCATGAGTTCAAAAGCTAAATTTTGTGGTAACAGGAACCCCTTCTTCTAAATGATCAAAGAAGTGTTCATTTTCACAAACAGCAGGTTTTTAATGCCTGTGGGGTGGGAATGGAGGAGGGAAGGATGGGACATACCAGAGCCTGTTAATTGCAGCCAGCAATAAAACAAGCTCCAGAAATGGGGATAATTTTCCAAGAAAGGACTACTACTGTTTCTGTCATACTAATATCATGTCTTTGGGAAACTGTTGGGAATGTGTAAGCTGCATTCTGATGCTTAGCAGAATTCAGGAAGAATCAGGAATTTATGAAGCACAGGATACAACCACAATAAACAGAACTTTAAATGCTGGGCAGAAGCTTAAAGATCCAGTCTAACCCTCCATTTTATATCTAAGGAGACACAGACCCAGTTTAAACAAGCTTAAACAAACTGCCTAAGTCCACAGCGTTTACAGACAGTATTAGGACTACTGACTCTCAAAGACACTTTTTGTCCCAACCTAAGGTCCAGTCTAGAAAAGCCACCTGTAGTTGGTGTGGACGTGGAGAAACGAGAACTCTTACACACTGGTGGCTGGAATGTAAATTAGTACAGCCATTATGGAAAACAGTATGGCGATTTCTCAAATTTTAAAAGTAGAACTATCATATGATCCAGCAACCCCACAAATGGGCATTTATCCAAAGGAAATGAATATGTCAAAGGGGTATCTGCACTTCCATGTTTGCTGCAGCACTATTCACAATAGCTAATATATGGAATCAACCTAAGTGTCCATCAATGGATGAATGGATAAAGAAAATGTGACATATATAAACAATGGAATATTATTCAGCCACAAAAAGAATGAAATCCTGTCACATGTGGCAACATGGTTGAACCTGGAAGACATTATATTAAGTGAAATTAGCCAGGCACCAAAAGACAAATACTGTATGATCTCATTTATATGTGGAATCTAAAGAAGTTAGAGTTAAGTGGAATCTTATAGAAGCAGAGAGTAGAATAGTGGTTACAAGAGGCTGGCAAGGGGAGAGACAGTGGGGATGGGGAGAGATTGGTCAATGGGTACAAAATTGCAGATAAATAGGAGGAATAAGTTCTGGTGTTCTACTGCAGGGGTCCCCAAACCCTAGGCTGTGGACCAGTCAGTACCAGTCCATGGCCTGTCAGGAATCTGGCCACACAGCAGGAGGTGAGCAGCGGGTGGGTGAGCATTAGGGCCTGAGCACCGCCTCCTGTCAGATCAGCGGTGGCATTAGATTCTCCTAGGAGCTCGAACTCTGTTGTGAATTATGAACTGTGCATGTGAGGGATGTAGGGTGGATGCTCCTTATGAGAATCTAATGCTGATGATTCCAGGTAGAAGAGTTTTATCCTGAAACCATTCCCCCACAGGTCCGTGGAAAAACTGTCTCCCATGAAATTGGTCCCTGGTGCCAAAAAGGTTGGGGACCACTGTTCTACTGCACAGTGACTATGGTTAACAATATTGTATATTTCAAAATAGCTAGAATAATTTTAAATATACTTACCACAAAGAAATGATAAATATATGAGGTGACAGATATGCTAAACAGCCTGATTTGATTTTTACACAATGTATACATGTACTGAAACATCACACTATACCCCATAAATATGTATATTATGTAGCAATTTAAAAAAGAACAAATGGGGCCCCAGCTTCCTTATCAATAAAATGAAAGGCAGATTGGATGAACTCTACTCTCCCATACCATTCGTCACAGGGCCTTATCAAAATAGATAGTCAATTGTGGTTTGTCGAATTAGACCAAATTTCGGCTATGTAATTCTTAAATTTTATCAACATCTGTGAAAAATGATAAATCATCAAAATACTTATTACTTTAATTTGCCAAAGAATTACTGTTTTTAATGCTAATTTTGTCAAGTAAACAAATATTTTTATCAGCGAAAATTAATTATGTAACAATTATTTCTGAATGATTAAAATTTTTTCTTGCAAGTTGAATTCCATCACACTGGCTTCCTGAGTTGTGGAGTAGGAGCAAAATGGAAAGTGGAGACGGCTGTACTTGTGTCAGGGGCAAGAAACGCGTTACTGGGGATATAAAAAACAAGATGGCAGAGGGGTTATGTGTGAGGAGGAGATGTTTACATCTCAACTCTCTGGCACACATGATTTCAGACCATGTTTAAGCATGGAGAGAAAGACACATATGGTTGCGGTTATACAAACAACACGTTGTTTTGTTTTAACCAAGCCTACTTTAAAAAGTGACATGAAATGCTGAGATTTCGAGTGGCTTTCTTATTGCACAAAATAGCAGAAATATGTGTCACAAGGCTAAACTGACAAGGATATAATGCATCTAAGGACCTACCAATGGTAAGGCAGAAAAGGGAAAAAAAGTGTCTTTTGAAAAAATCAGAAAAACCTGAGTATTTCCAACTGTATAATTTATGCTGTCATTTCAGGTTAATCTTTTCCAAAACAACATCTTCCCAGCCAGAGGAAGTGTGCTAAGTACAACTGAGATTCAAGTTACTGGCCAGGGCTGCCAAGGCATTTGGGTCTACATATTTTCAAACTTTTTTATTTTTTTAGAGGAACTAGCTATAATGGAGAAATCTGTAGATCAAATGCCCAGAAGAACCTTCAGGCCAGCAATAAATCCTTTTTCTTTCTGTTGGTGTTTTCTTCATTATTTTGGGGGTGGCAATACAACCTTACCATTACCAAATACATTTTCTTTCAGGTTTACCTACTGAACATTTCTACATAGCAACCACTGAGATACACATGGAAGTTATGACTGTGACTTCCATCATTAAAAAAAAAAAAGAAAAAAAAACTTTTTCTTTGGAGACAGAGTCTCATCTCTTGCCCAGGCTGGAGTGCAGTGGCACAATCTCAGCTCACTACAACCTCCACCTCCCGGGCTCAGATGATTCTCATGCCTCAGTCACCAGAGTAGCTGGGACAACAGGCGTATGCACCACCACACCTGGCTAATTTTTTGTATTTTTAGTTAAGATGGGGTTTTGCCATGTTGGCCAGGCTAATCTTGAATTCCTGAGCTCAAGTAATCCACCCGACTTGGCCTCCCGAAGTGCTGGGATTACAGGCGTGAGCCAACGGACCTGGCCATTTTTCAATTTTAGTGGCAATTATCTATTATGAAACAAACAAACAAAAGGGTATCTGCAAACATTTTTTCCACTATTTTTCCATTGAAATGAATTTAGAGACATAAGCAAATGACCTTTTCATGTCCATTTACTATAAGTAATTTTTATAAGCTACCATACCTTCAATAAGTAAAATAGAGCTTTCAATGATCAATTCAGTGCCTCCACAGAGGTTAAAAATCAGCATTTATTTCACTTAAAAAATTGTTTCTCTATCTGCCTCTTCCAGTAGACTACACATTTAGTTCTCTTTAATCAGCTTCCCAGAATCCAATTATAACTTGGCATATAGTAGGTACAGTCATGCACTGCATAACAACATTTTGGTCGAAGGCAGACCACATATATGACAGAAGTACCAGAAGACAACAATAGAGCTGCAAGAGTCCTAATGCCTAGTGATGCCCCCTTAGGGCAATGGAATGCATTACCCAAATGTTTGTGGTGATGCTGGTGTACACAAACCTACTGTGCTGCCAGCTGTACAAATGCACAGCACGTACAATTACAAACAGTACATAATACTTCATAGTGATAGTGAGTGACTATGTTATTGGTTTATGAATTTACTATGCTTCATTTAAAAATTTTTTTATTCTTATATATATTTTTAGAGGTGGGGGGTCTCACTATGTTGCCCAGACTGGTCTTGAACTCGTGAGTTCAAGCAATCCTCCTGCCTCAGCCTCCCGAGTAGTTGGGACTACAGGCACACACTATCATGCCTAGACTATACTATGCTTTTTCTTATTATTTTAGAGTGTACTCCCTTCTGTAAAAAAGAAGTTAACTGTAAAACAGCCTCAAGCAGATGCTTCAGTAGGTAGAAGAAGGCCTTGTTATCCATGCATGTTACTGCCCCTGAAGACCTTCCAGTGGGCCAAGATGTGGAGGTGGAAGACAGTGACACTGAAGATCCTGATCCAGTTCAGGACTGGGCTAATGTGTGTCTGTGTCTTCACTTTTAATAAAGAAGTTTAAAAAGTAAAACAATTTTTTAAAAAGCTTATATACAGTAAGGATATTAACCCATTTATGCCAGAAGTTGTGAATTTTTTTGTGTGAAAAATCAGACCTTGGCAATGACCTTGAGCAGTAGGATATAAATAACTCCCACAAACTTAGCATTCCAATAATGAAGCACTAGGCATAAATGGGTTAAAAATATATTTTTGTATAGCTATACAGCGTGTTTGTGTTTTAAGCTGAGTGTTATAAAAGATTTGAAAAGTTTTAAAAAGCTGGATGTGGTGGCACACACCTGTAATCCCAGCTACTTAGGAGGTTGAGGTAGAAGGATCACTTGAGCCCAGGAGTTCAAGACCAGCCTGAGCAACACAGCCTGTCTCAAAAAAAGTAAAAAAAAAAAGAGAAAAATTAAAAAAATATAGCTAAGTGTACAGTGTTAATAAGTTAGTAAGTCTATGGTAGTATATATACAGTAATGTCCTGGGCTTTCACATTCACTCACCATTCACTTGCTGACTCACCCAGAGCTACTTCCAGTCCTGCAAGCTCCATTCATGGTAAGTGCCTTATATATGAAAGTACCAGCTTTTATTTGTTGTTTATCTGTTGTTCAGATACACAAATACCACTCTGTTACAATTGCCTACAGTGTCCAGTATAGTAACATGCTGTAGAAGTTTATAGCCTAGGAGTAACAGGGTATACCATATAGCCTAGGTGCAGAGAAAGCTATACCATCTAGGTTTGTGTAAGTACACTCTACGATGTTTCCACAATGACAAAATTTCCCAGAGATGCATTTCTCAGAACATATCCCCATCATTAAACAACGCATATGACTATATTCAGTAAATGCTAGCTGACTCACTGATTAAATAAACTGGGTATAAACAAGGACCCAAAACATAAGATTCCATCTTTAGTACCAGACAAGAAAGTTTGCACCCGTTTTCAGTGGGTTTTATGTATTAATAAATCTCATTTCCTGTACTAGAGATTCAGAAAATATTCCTGGACAATGATTTAGATGAGTAGTTAAAATGCAGAGACCATTTGTAATATTTTTTTAAAAACCATAAGTATTGCTTTAATACTCTTGTAACTTGGGCTTGTTTTGATAATGTATAACAATGACAACCAAAGGTCACTGCAGGCTGGGCATGGTGGCTCACGCCTGTAATCCCAGCACTTCAAGAGGCTGAGACACGTGGATTGCTTGAGCTCAGGAGTTTGAGAACAGCCTGGGCAACATGGCAAAACCTGTGGTCCCAGGTAGTCTAGGGACTGAGGTGGGAGGATAGCTTAAGCCCGTGAGGTGGAGGCTGCAGCGAGCTGAAATCAGGCCACTCCAGTCCAGGTGACAGAGCCAGACTCCGTTTCAAAATACATACATATATATTCAAAGGTCACTGCATTTTCCTATATGATTCATTTAACAGAATGATGACTTTATAATTATTTGATAATACTTTATTTTCCTGTCCCCAAATGGAATTTAAATAACAAATGTTTGGCTCCTATTATAGATTTTTGCCTTCACTGAAGCTTCCTTCCGGTCTGTACACGCAAACAAGTGTCTCTTAAACTAGGCCAATATTGATGAGGGATAAATCAGCAAATCAGTGTAAATGTCAGACTTAGAAAATAATATTTCGTATCTCTTCATGATATTGGCAGTATATACCAATATGATATTTTCACCTCAATGTTAGACCACCACCTGATTTTAGAAGTTTGGACATAGCATACTGCCTCGTATCCCTACCAAATGCAAAGGATTTAGCACACAAAGTGTTACTCTCTAGATATATATATATATATATTTTAAATAATCTTGGCTTATTTGTAAAATCCAATTAGCTCTAACAACACAACAAACCCCTGAAGCTTAGTACCAATGAGCCAGTGCCTTCAGGACTAAACTCTTGTTTCTGAAACCCATATTCCTCAACAGTAACCTTAGTTCCCTGGAAAATTATAAATTCTCATTTGTCCTGAGCTGCTAATACAATCAAAGGAAAGATAAGAATGAACAGTTTGAAAAAGACTTTAAATAATGAAAATGTAAAACCGAATCCAAACTTCTAACCCCTATCTGGGTCTTTAATAAGAAATCAGCACTCTCCCAAGACTAAACCAGGAAGAAGTTGAATCCCTGAATAGATCAATAACAGGCTCTGAAATTGAGGCAATAATTAATAGCTTACCAACCAAAAAAAGTCCAGGACCAGACGAATTCTACCAGAGGTACAAGAAGGAGCTGGTACCATTCCTTCTGAAATTATTCCAATCAATAGAAAAAGAGGGAATCCTCCCTAACTCATTTTATGAGGCCAGCATCATCCTGATACCAAAGCCTAGCAGAGACACAACAAAAAAAGAGAATTTTAGACCAATATCCCCGATGAACATCGATGCAAAAATCCTCAATAAAATACTGGCAAACCGAACCCAGCAGCACATCAAAAAGCTTATCCACCACGATCAAATGGGCTTCATCCCTGGGATGCAAGGCTGGTTCAACATACACAAATCAATAAACATAATCCAGAATATAAACAGAACCAAAGACAAAAACCACATGATTATCTCAATAGATGCAGAAAAGGCCTTTGACAAAATTCAACAGCCCTTCATGATAAAAACTCTCAATAAATTCGGTATTGATGGAACATATCTCAAAATAATAAGAGCTATTTATGACAAACCCACAGCCAATATCATACTGAATGGGCAAAAACTGGAAGCATGCCCCTTGAAAGCTGGCACAAGACGGATGCCCTCTCTCACCACTCCTATTCAACATAGTGTTGGAAGTTCTGGCCAGGGCAATCAGGCAAGAGAAAGAAATAAAAGGTATTCAGTTAGGAAAACAGGAAGTCAAATTGTCCCTGTTTGCAGATGACATGATTGTATATTTAGAAAACCCCACTGTCTCAGCCCAAAATCTCCTTAAGCTGATAAGCAACTTCAGCAAAGTCTCAGGACACAAAATCAATGTGCAAAAGTCACTAGCATTCTTATACACCAGTAACAGACCAACAGAGAGCCAAATCACAAGTGAACTCCCATTCACAATTGTTTCAAAGAGAATAAAATACCTAGGAATCCAACTTACAAGGGATGCGAAGGATCTCTTCAAGGAAAACTACAAACCACAGATCAATGAAATGAAAGAGGACACAAACAAATGGAAGAACATTCCATGCTCATGGATAGGAAGAATCAGTATCGTGAAAATGGCCATACTGCCCAATTATAGATTTAATGCCATCCCCATTAAGCTACCAATGACTTTCTTCACAGAATTGGAAAAAACTACTTTAAAGTTCATATGGAACCAAAAAAGAGCCCGCATTGCCAAGACAGTCTTAAGTCAAAAGAACAAAGCTGGAGGCATCACGCTACCTGACTTCAAACTACACTACAAGGCTACAGTAACCAAAACAGCATGGTACTGGTACCAAAAGAGAGAAGTAGACCAATGGAACAGAACAGAGCCCTCAGCAATAATACCACACATCTACAACCATCTGATCTTTGACAAACCTGACAAAAACAAGAAATGGGGAAAGGATTCCCTGTTTAATAAATGGTGCTGGGAAAACTGGCTAGCCATACATAGAAAACTGAAACTGGATCCCTTCCTTACACCTTATACAAAAATTAATTCAAGATGGATTAGAGTCTTAAATGTTAGACCTAAAACCATAAAAACCCTAAAAGAAAACCTAGGCCATACCAGTCAGGACACAGGCATGGGCAAGGACTTCATGTCTAAAACACCAAAAGCAATGGCGGCAAAAGCCAAAATTGACAAATGGGATCTAATTAAACGAAAGAGCTTCTGCACAGCAAAAGAAACTACCATCAGAATGAACAGGCAACCTACAGAATGGGAGAAAAATTTTGCAATCTACCCATCTGACAAAGGGCTAATACCCAGAATCTACAAAGAACTGAAGCAAATTTACAAGAAAAAAACAACCCCATCAAAAAGTGGGCAAAGGATATGAACAGACACTTCTCAAAAGAAGACATTTATGCAGCCAATGAAAAAATGCAGGCCGGGCGCGGTGGCTCAAGCCTGTAATCCCAGCATTTTGGGAGGCCGAGACGGGCGGATCACGAGGTCAGGAGATCGAGACCATCCTGGCTAACACGGTGAAACCCCGTCTCTATTAAGAGATACAAAAAACTAGCCGGGCGAGGTGGCGGGCGCCTGTAGTCCCAGCTACTCGGGAGGCTGAGGCCGGAGAATGGCGTGAACCCGGGAGGCGGAGCTTGCAGTGAGCTGAGATCCGGCCACTGCAGTCCAGCCTGGGCGACAGAGCGAGACTCCGTCTCAAAAAAAAAAAAAAAAGAAAAAATGCAGACACATGAAAAAATGCTCATCCTCACTGGTTATCAGAGAAATGCAAATCAAAACCACAATGAGATATCATCTCACACCAGTTAGAAGGGCAATCATTAAAAAGTCAAGAAACAACAAGTGCTGGAGAGGATGTGGAGAAATAGGAACACTTTTACACTGTTGGTGGGACTGTAAACTAGTTCAACCATTATGGAAAACAGTATGGCAATTCCTCAAGGATCTAGAATTAGAAGTACCATTTGACCCAGCCATCCCATTACTGGGTATATACCCAAAGGATTATAAATCATGCTACTATAAAGACACTTGCACACGTATGTTTACTGCGGCACTATTCACAATAGCAAAGATTTGGAACCAACCCAAGTGTCCATAAATGACAGACTGGATAAAGAAAATGTGGCACATATACACCATGGAATACTATGCAGACATAAAAAAGGATGAGTTCAAGTCCTCTGTAGGGACATGGATGTAGCTGGAAACCATCATTCTCAGCAAACTACGGCAAGAACAGAAAACCAAACACTGCATGTTCTCACCCATAGGTGGGAATTGAACGACGAGATCACCTGGACCCAGAAAGGGGAGTGTCACACACCGGGGCCTGTTGTGGGGTAGGGGGAGGGGGGGAGGGATAGCATTAGGAGACTTATGTAATGTAAATGACGAGTTAATGGGTGCAGCACACCAACATGGCACATGTATACATATGTAACAAACCTGCACGTTGTGCACATGTACCCTAGAACTTAAAGTATAAAAACAAACAAACAAAAAAAAAAAATCAACTCAAAAAAAAAAAAGTTTGATGGATATTCTACAGCATAAACTTCAATGCTGGCTTAGAAAAATTCTTTTTTTTTTTTTTTAAGACAGAGTCTTATTGTGCTGCCCAGGCTGGAGTGTAGTGAGTGGCCTGATCTCGGCTCACTGCAACCTCTGCCCCTCAAGTTCAAGCAATTATCCTGCCTCAGCCTCCCAAGTAGTTGGGATTACAGGCACCAGCCACCATGCCTGGCTAATTTTTGTATTTTAGTAGAGACGGGGTTTCACCATTTTGGCCAGGCTGGTCTTGAACTCCTGACCTTGTGATCCACCCGCCTCGGCCTCCCAGTGTTAGGATTATAGGCGTGAGCCACTGCGCCCAGCCAAAAAATTCTTGTAAGTACACGCACAAAAAATAATCTGTCCCAGCTAGCCTTCAAGATGGCGCCCAGGGCCTGGCGCGGTGGCTCAAGCCTGTAATCCCAGCACTTTGGGAGGCCGAGACGGGTGGATCACGAGGTCAGGAGATCGAGACCATCCTGGCTAACATGGTGAAACTCCCGTCTCTACCAAAAAAAAAAAATACAAAAAACTAGCTGCGCGAGGTGGCGGCCGCCTGTAGTCCCAGCTATTCGGGAGGCTGAGGCAGGAAAATGGCATAAACCCAGGAGGCGGAGCTTGCAGTGAGCTGAGATCCGGCCACTGTACTCCAGCCTGGGCAACAGAGCGAGACTCTGTCTCAAAAGAAAAAAAAAAAGATGGCGCCCAGATATCCCATCCCTATGGAGTCAGTGCCTCCCATATCATACCAGGGTTGGGCTGTGTGACCAACAGAATACAGCAATAGTGATGGGTATAAAAGACTGCAGTTTTGTCTGACTCTTACTCTCCCTGCTTCTCTCACACATCATTCCCTCTGGGAGAAGCCAGCTGCCACAGCCTCGGTCTAGGGAGAGGCACATTACCTCTTACTAGAGGTAAGAAACTGAAGGCTCTGGCCAAGTCAGCAAGGAACTGAGGTCAGCTAACAGCCATGTCAATGGGCGATATAATATAAAACTATGTTAGTTTTATATTAAAACTAATATAAAATCCAAAAGATAGGGAGATCCTGTAACAAGTAGAAGACTGTTCAAGACAAAGACAGGAATGTAGCAAAAAGGTACACAAAGCACAGAGGTTGCTTTTCATTTTTTTTGAGAGAGTCTCGCTCTGTTATCCAGGATAGAGTGTGGTGTCTTGATTTTGGCTCACTGCGACCTCCACCTCTTGGGCTCAAGCGATTCTCCTGCCTCACCCTCCTAAGTAGCTGAGATTACAGGCGCCTACCACCATGCCCAACTAATTTTTTCTATTTTTAGTAGAGACAGGGTTTCACTGTGTTGGCCAGGCTGGTCTCGAACTGCTGGCCTCAAGTGATCCACCTGCCTCGGTCTCCCAAAGTGCCAGGATTACAGCCATTAGCCACCATGATCGGCCACAGAGGTTACTTTCTAGAAACATTAAATTTAGCATTTTCTGTTAACATAAATGCACTCATGACAGTAGACAAGAGAATGGATATGCTTCAGATTTGGAGAAGAATAGTTAAAAAAAAAAAAAAAGCTGAAAGGATCAAAAGCACTTGATTCTCTTGCAGGGACAGCTTCCTGTTTGGCTGAGGAAGGAGCTGCACTTAAAATAACTAGCATAAAGCATGCTTAGGGCTTGCAAAGTCAATGGCAGGAAGCCCCAACAAAGAGCTCTGAAAGGAGCCCAACAGAAGACTGATTCCTCCTGGAGAACTGGATCCTGAGAAAGGCTAAGGGAAGAGGCGCTTGCACAGTGAGTGAGTGGGAACAAACGCAAGCCCGTCAGCACGTGGCTCTCCTCTGTGACACTCTGACCCCCTGGCTCTAGGTATACTTGCTTACATGGTGGGATACCTTTCTCCCCACTCACCACACATTCCTGCCAGTAGTTAAAGGTATGGTAAAGTGGGAGAATGAAAGTCAGTGAATGAACAGAACTAGTGCTGTAAAATTCAAATATTTCATTTTGATGCATTTTGTTTATTTTCTTTTTTTTGAGACACAGTCTTGCTCTGTTGCCTAGGATAGAGTGCAGTGGTGTGATCTCGGCTCACTGTAATCTCCGCCTCCCCGGTTCAAATGATCCTCCCATCTCAGCCTCCCAAATAGCTGGGACTACAGGTGTGCACCACCACACCCAGCTAATTTTTGTATTTTTAGAAGAGATGGGGTTTCACCATGTTGGCCAGGCTGGTCTCGAACTCCTGACCTCAAGTGATCCGCCCACTTCAGCCTCCCAAAGTGTTGAGATTACCGACGTGAGCCACCACACCTGGCTTTTGATGCATTTTAAATTGAGGTTGCCTGGAAAGTAAGCCCTAAGCATGCTTTATGCTAGTTATTTTAAGTGCAGCTCCTTCCTCAACCAAAACAGGAAGCTGTCCCTGCAAGAGAATCAAGTACTTTTGATCCTTTCAGCTTTTTTTTTTTTTAAACTATTCTTCTCCAAATCCGAAAAACCACATCCCGGGAGTACCACATAATAAAAGGATGTATATCAAGGAATTAAGGATGTAATATCTACTTTCTTCCACTACAGTAGATTGATTTCACTATCCCACGTAAGGCAAATATAGCAGATAAACAACACATCTCCAAATGCAACTCACACAAAATAGGATCCATACTGAGCTACAAAAATTGTCACTGAGGGAGACAGATTTGTGGTCTACCCAGCCAATGCTTTGTGGTCAGCAGGGGGCTCAAGGAATCTATCATAAGAGGACAGGCCTGTCATCACTGACATCAAATCTTATTGCTTATGACTCACCACCCAACCACCAGCCCTTTCTCCAACCTACAGCTTCTCTTTTCCTACTGACTGGAAAATGTATAGCCAAGTTTATAAAGACATGTCTGTTAACCAAGTCAAACAGGCAAAGCATACTGTTTACTGAGGAATGTTGTGAAGGGATTTATAAATCAAATCAGAGCCAAAGTAGGTGGCTACTAAAGAACCTACTCAAATGAGATTTTATAATAGTCAATTATATAGGTAGAAGCCTAAAGCTATAAAACAAAAGCAATGTTTCTTCTTAGTGTTTTTGTTTTGTTTTGTTTTTTCCCCGTCTTTTCTGTGGGATTTGGGGTAGAACTGAGTATCACCATAACTCAGAATTGACAGAGTAGATGCTATTTTTAGAATCATAAAATATTTAGTCAAAAGTAATTCTGAAAATTAGAGGTTGTCAAAGCAACTGGGACTTTATTGGCACAATCCCAATAAAGGAAGAAACCAAAAAGAAGGATCTCAAAAATCTGCACTTAAATCCCCCTCAAGCTGTTGACTAACTCCTAAGTTGACTAACTCTTAAGTATATTCAGGGTGAGTCTTTTAGAAACCCAGGAGAAAGGAGAAGCCGGGATGCTAAAGAGCTGATTGGATTTTCAAGTGAGAAGTCAGAAAGATCATGCCCTAGAAGTAAGGGTCACCCACCAAGAAATAAGAACCACATCCTGGGAGTACCACATAATAAAAACAAAGACTGTATCCCAGTAATAAGACCTAAACTGAAATCGACCAGTCCTGACAAAGCCTAAAACTCAGCCTTGACAGGACAGAGTGACCTGTTGGTACTGTGACTACCAATTAGAAGAAAATGTAACTCTTTTCAGAGGATAATAGTTACAGGCCTTATATTTTTCATCCACAATGTCTGGCATCCAGTAAAAAAATACAAGAAATGCTAAAAAACAAAGCAAATAACTAGAAACCAAGGGGGAAAAAAAAAGCCAGTAGAAACAAAACAAACACAACTGAATCACATAATGGAGTGTTAAAGTGGAGATTTTAAAAATAATGACTAGTATGTCCAAGAAAATCGAGAAAAGGAGGGATTAAATAGATAAAAAGATAGAAAATTTAAATGGAGAACCTATTGGAGTCTATATATATACACACACATATATTTATGTATGTACAGGTTCTTGTCAGAAGCTGGCACCTTGACACTGGACTCTTCAGCCTCCAGAATTGTGAACCAATACATTTCTGCTCATTTAAAATAACCCAGTCTGTGGTATTCTGTTACAGCAACACAAAACAAACTAACACTGTCTGCAAATCTCAGGCTGAACAAACAAGTAAAATCACACTTCACCACATGATTGTCTGACACGTCTGTTAACAAAGTCAAACAGGCAAGGCATAGTGTTTACTGGAGAATGTTGAGAATTAAATCAGGGTCAAACGAGACAGTTTCTGAGAATCCTACTGAATTGCAATTTTATAATATTGGGTGATGAGGGGTGACCTAAAGCTACAAAGCAAAGACTATGTCAGTTGGTAATTTCTTCATAGGCTCTTATCCTGCTTACTTTGTCTATTATCATTATTTTTATTCAGCATTTTCCAGGAGGTCTTAGACAGCATATTAGGGAAGAAATGAAATAAAAGTCATAATGACTGGAGAGGAAGAAGTAAAAACTGACATCTGCATTTGTGATTACAGGATGGTGGATGCAGAAAATCCAAAAGATTCCACAAACAATTATAATTAATAAGTGAATGTGGCAAGTCTGTTGAACAGGAGGCCAATATTGCATTGTCATACACTAGCAACAAAAAATTAGAAAACAAAATTTTAAAAACATTATTTACAATAATGTAATAAAGATCAAATACCTAGGAACATATCTAGAGAAAAATTATGTAAAATTGTGCCACTGAAAATGATCAGAACTCTTAAAAAACATATTTAAGAAGATCAGATGGTTGTAGATGTGTGGTCCTATTTCTGAGTTCTCCATTCTGTTCCATTGGTCTATGTGTCTGTTTTTGTACTAGTAACCAATGAGAAAAGGATTCTCTATTTAATAAATGGCACTGGGAAAACTGGTCAGCTATATGCAGAAAACAGAAACTGGACCCCTTCCTTACACCTTATACAAAAATTATTTAATAGCTCAAGATGAATTAAAGACTTAAATGTAAAACCTAAAACTATAAAAACCTTAGAAGAAAATCTAGGCAATATCATTCAGGACATAGGCATGGGCAAAGATTTCATGAAGAAAATGACAAAAGCAATAGCAACAAAAGCAAAATTGACAAATGGGATCTCATTAAACTAAACAGCTTCTGCACAGCAAAAGAAACTATCATCAGAGTGAACAGACAACGAATGGGAAAAGAATTTTGCAATCTATCCACCTGACAAAGGTCTAATATCTAGAGTTTACAAGGAACATAAATTCACAAGAAAAAAAAAACCCATTAAAAAGTGGGCAAGGGATATGAACAGACCCTTCTCAAAAGAAGACATTATGTCGCCAACAAACAATTGACAAAGAGCTCAACATCACTGATCATTAGAGAAATGCAAATCAAAACCACAATGAGATATCATCTCACGCCAGTCAGAATGACAATTACTAAAAAGCCAAGAAACAACAGATGCTGGCGAGGTTGTGGAGAATAAGGAATGTTTTTACACTGTTGGTGGGAGTTTAATTAGTTCAACCATTGTGGAAGACAATGTGGTGATTCCTCAAAGATCTAGAAGCAGAAATACCATCTGATCCAGCAATCCCATTACTGGGTTTATATCCAAAGGAACAGAATGACTTATATATATTCATTGCAGCACTATTCACAATAGCAAAGACATGGAATCAACCCAAATGCCCATCAATGACAGACTGGATAAAGAAAATGTGGTACATACACACCATGAAATACTACGCAGCCATAAAAAGGAATGAGAACATGTCCTCTGCAGGGACATGGATGAAACTAGAAGCCGTTATCCTCAGCAAACTAATGTAGGATCAGAAAACTAAATACTGCATGTTCTTACTTATAAGTGGGAGTTGAACGATGACAACACATGGACACACGGCGGGGCACAATACACACTGGGGCCTGTCGTGGGTGGGAGTGAGGGGAGGGACAGCATCAGGAAGAATAGCCAATGGATGCTGGGCTTAATACCTGGGTGATGGATTATCTGTGCAGCAAACCACCATGGCACATGTTTACCTATGTAATAAACTTGTACATCCTGCACGTGTATCCTGGAACTTAAAATAAAAGCTGAAGAAAAAAACTTATTTAAGAAGACTATAATATCAAATTGTCAACTCTCCCCAACTTGATTTACAGATTCAATGGAATCATAATAAAAATACCCCAGGAGGTTTTATTTATTTACTTACTTGTTGGCAAAAAATGACAAACTGACTTTAAAATTTACACCAATATCTGAAGGACCTACAATAGCCAACCCAATTCTGAAGAAGAACAAAGCTGGAAGACTTACACTACCAGACACCAAGATTATCTAAGATAAAGTAATTCTTGAAACAATGTATGAGGCAGCCACTGGAAATTTTATCCCAGGCCCAAAGTGCCCATTCAGGGGACTCAAACATGAGCTTGGCTAGTCCAGCCTGCCTGGTTTTACCCCACAACAGAGCACAAGACTAGAACCCCTGAAAGTTTCACGGCCCAGCTCGGTACCTGAGATACCTGAATAATTCTTGAATTACAAAGGTTAATCACCCTACTGCCACTATTGCAGCTGATGCTCATCTGCAAGTACCACCTCCTAGTAAGTCAATCTGCACCACCCATCACAGTATCTATTAATACAACTGCATAGTGCCTTGGAAGAAAACAAGCTTTGTATGACCTCTGCTGCCACCATTGCCCACCCCAGCTAGGCAGGAGGCCTTGAGCCCAATCACCCACCCAGTACATTACTACTATCACTGGCATTTGAGAAAGTCACCATACTAAGACTACTTTATAACCAACACTATGATACAATGTCTGTGTCACTGAATGCACCCTGAAGCAAAGCCAAATGACCCTACTCAACATACATCATAGATACATCCTCAAGGGAAAAAAAGTCCTACCCCAACAAAAGCAAACTAAAAAATAACAAGAAGCAACTGTTATCCCAGATGCAAGTGAATCAGCACAGTAATATTGGAAATATGAAAAAAAAAGGTGCTATGACACCCCCAGAGAAACACACAGTAATTCTCTAGCAATGGATCCTAACTAAAAAACAAATCTTCAAAATGCCAGATAAAGAGTTCAAAACACTGATTTAAAGAAGCTGTCAGGGGCTGGATACAGTGGCTCACACATGTAATCCTAGCACTTTAGGAAGCCAAGGTGGGCAGATCATTTGAGGCCAGGAGTTCAAGACCCGCCTGGCCAACAGGGTGAAACCCCATCTCTACTAAAAAAAAATACAAAAATTAGCCAGGCATGGTAATGCACCCTTGTAATTCCAGCTACTCAGGAGGCCGAGGCACAAGAATCACTTGAACCCAGGAGGTGGAGGTTGCAGTGAGCCGAGATCGTGCCACAGCACTCTAGGCTGGGTGACAGGGTAAAACTCTGTCTCAGAAAAAAAAAAAAAAAGAAGAAGAAGAAAGAAGAAGGAAGAAGGAGGAGAAGAAGAAGAAGCAGCAGCAGCAGCAGCAGCTGTCAGGGGCAGGGTACAGTGACTCATGCCTGCAATCTCAATACTTTAGGAGGCCAAGGCAAGAGGAAGGAGGATCACTTAAGGCCAGGAATTCAAGACTAGCCTGGGCAACATAGTAAGACCCTCCATCTCTACAAAAAATAAAAAAATAAGCTAGGTGTGGTGGTATGTGCCTGAATTTGTAGCTACTTGGGACAGTGAGGCAAGAGGACTGCTTGAGTTTACAGTGAGCTATGACTGCATCACTGCACTCCAGACAAGGCAACAGAGGGAGGCACTGTTTCAAAATAAAATTAAATTAAAAGAAAAAAGTGGCTCAACGAGATACAAGAGAAATCTGAAAACTAATACAAAGAAGTCAGAAAATCAATTCAGGATATGAATGAGAAATTTACCAAAGAGATAGATATTTTAAAAAGGAAACCAAACAGAACTTCTGGAAATAAAAAATTCATTGAAGGAATTATAAAATACATTTGAAAGCTTCAACAACAGACTAGACCAAGCAGAAGAAAGAACCTCAGAACTTTAAGGTAGGTTTTTTTAATTAATCCAGTCAGACAAAAAAAAGAAGAGAAAAGAATTTTTAAAAATGAGTAGAACCTCTGAGAAGTAAGGAATTACATAAGACATTGGAACCTATGAATCATAGGTATCCCTAGGGGGGAAGAAAAAGCAAAAATTTCAGAAAACCTATTTGAGAAAAAAATTGAGAAAACCTTCCCTAGTCTAGCAAAGGATCTAGAAATCCAGATACAAGAGGCTCAACGAACTCCAGCCAAATACATTGCGAGAAGGATCCCACCATGGCTGCTAGTCATCAGGCTAAGTTCAATGTGAAGGAAAAATCCCTAAATACAATAAAAGTGTCTGGTCACTTATACAGGAAACTTCATCAAACTAACAGTGGACTTCTCAGCAGAAACTTTAGAAGCTAGAAAAGATCGGGACTCCATTTTCAAAGTGCTTAAAGAAAATGGTCAAACTCAAATTTTGTATCCTGCTAGTGTAACCTTCACAAATGAAGGAGAAATAAAGTGTTTCCCAGACAAGCAAATTCGGGAATGCATCACCACTAGATTGGTTCTATGAGAAATGCTTAAAGAAGTTCTAAACATGGGAACAAAAGGTTGATACTCTATCATAAAAACACATGAAACTCACAAGTTTTATGAAACAATTATACAAATAAGGAAAAGAAAGAAATCAAAGGGCAACATGACAGAACTCCAGAAGACCACAAAGCAAGAATAAAAAACAAAGAATCTACAAAGCTGGCTGGTCATGCTGGCTCATGCCTGTAATCCCAGCACTTCAGGGCCAAGGCGGGAGGATCACCCGAGGTCAGGAGTTCGAGATCAGCCTGGCCAACATGGCAAAATCCCACCTGTACTAAAAATACAAAAATTAGTCAGGCATGGTGGCATGCGCCTGTAATTCTAGCTACTTGGGAGGCTGAGGCACGGGAATCACTTGAACTCGGGAGGTGGAGGTTGTAGTGAGCCAAGATCGTGCCATTGCACCCCAGCCTGGGTGACAGAGCAAGACTCAAGACTCCTCCTAAAAAAAAAAAAAAAAAAAATCTACAAAGCAACTAGATAGCAATTAACATTATGACTGGAACAAAACCTCATGCATCAGTATTAACCTTGAATGCACCACTTCAAAGATATAAATTGGTACAATGGATTAAAAAACAACAACAAAGTATATAATAATAATCACCTGCCTTTGTGGTGATGAGGAGTGAATCTCTGCACATTGACTTTCAAGAAATCTTCTGTTTTGAGTTCCACACGATATCATCCCCTCTTCCTGAGTTTCAGCTGCCTTAAATACATGAAACTTTCTGACTTAGCAGAATTGCATGGTTTCTTGTTCACTTCTTCCTCTGTAATCAGTTGGGTTCTATATCTCTTTGCTTTGCAAAATCAGTTGTCATACACATCCATGTGCTTCCCATTTTCATTTTTTGAAAATTTCTCACCCACTTTTGCTTTCTCACACATTATACTATTCACCATGAGTTAACAGTTGTATTAATATTAATACATAAATACATGTGTTCAGTTTACCTGCTTTACATATTTTTTTTAAATTTAGCCTTTTTATTTTTATTTTTTTTATTATACTTTAAGTTCTAGGGTACATGTGGATAACGTGCAGGTTTGTTACATATGTATACCTGTGCCATGTTGGCGTGCTGCCCCCATCAACTAAGTGTCCATCTTATAAGTGTATAGCTCAAAAATTATTGCAAAATGAATACATCCTGTTCCCTCAATACAGATCAGGAAATATGCCCCACAGTAATGTCAGTTTTGGTAGGTGTTCCACATGCAGTTAAAAAATGGGTAGTACATAATTGTTATTTTCTTGTTTTTTAATTATTAATAAGATCAATATTTTTAATGATGTTTTTCAAATATTTTAAATCATTAATTTTGTGGTTTTGGCCTAGGTGTGTTATTTCCTAGAAAAAGTGTAATAAAATTTTTCATTGTCATTAAAAAACAAAACAAAAAAACACAACAACTATATGCTGCTTACAAGACATCTGCCTTACTGTTAAAGACACACAGACTGAAGGTAAAGGGGTGGAAAAATGTTCCATGCAAAAGGAAGCCAAAAGCAAGCAGGAGTAACAATACTTACATTAGATAAAACAGACTTTAAATAAACAATAGTTTAAAAAAAAAATATATATATATATATAATGACATAGGGATCAATTCAACAAGAAGATATAATAATCCTAAGTATATACTGCCAAAACTGGAGTACCAGATTAATAAAACAAATACTACTAGGCCTAAGAAAAGAGACAGATAGCAATATAATAATAATGCGGGACTTCCAACACCCCACTGAGAGCAGTAATAGATCACTGAGACAGACAGAAAGTCAACAAAGAAACGCTGAACTTAAAACCAAATGGACCTAACAGACATTTACAGAACATCCTACCCAACAACCACAAAAGATACATTTTTCTCATTAGCACATGGGACATTCTCCAAGACAGGCCAAACGTCAGGCCACAAACAAGTCTCAACAAATTAAAAAAAAATCAAAATCATATCAAGTATCTTCACACAATAGAATAAAACTAAAAATCAATCTGAAGAGAAACTCTCAAAAATATACAAACACATGTAAATTAAACAACATGCTCCTGGACAACCTTTGGGTCAATGACAAAAGTAAGAGGGAAATTAAATTTTCTGAGGCTGGGCACGGTAGCTCATGCTTGTATCTATTATTCCACACTCTATGTTCACATGTCCACATTATTTGGCTTCCACTTATAAATGAGAATATTCAGTATTTGAATTTCTGAGTTATTGTCATGGCTTTCAATTTCATCCATATTGCTGCAAAAGGCATGATTCCATTCTTTTTATACCAGATAAAACAGACTTTTTATATCGGATAAAACAAACATATGTGCGCAGGTTATCTTTTTGACATAATGAATTCTTTTCCTCTGGGTATATGCCCAGTAGTGGGATTGCTGGATCAAATGACGGTTCTATTTTTTGTTCTTTGAGAACTCTCCATATGTTTTCCATAGAGGTGGTACTAATTTACATTTCTCCCAACACTATATAAGCACTCCCTTTTCTCCACATCCTCACCAACATCATATTTTTTGACTTTCTAAAAATAGCTGTTTTGACTGGTATAAGATGATATCTCGTAGATTTTTCGTTTTTCTGATGATTAGTGATATTGAGCATTTTTTCAAATGCTTGTTGGCCACTTGTATGTCTTCTTTTGAAAAATGTCTTTCATGTCCTTTGCCTACTTTTAAATGGGGTTATTTGGGTGGTGGTGGTTGTTGTTGCTCCTGTTGAGTTGCCTGAGTTGCTTGTAGATTCTGGGTATTGGTCTTTTGGATATGCAGTTTGCAAACATTTTTGCTTATTCTGCAAGTTGTCTGTTTACTCTGTTGATTATTTCTTTTGCTGTACAAAAAGCTTTTTAGTTTAATTAAGTCTCATTTGTCTACTTTTGGTTTTGTTGCTTTTGCTTCTGAGGTCTTAGTCATGAATTCTTTGTCTAGGGCAATGTCCAGAAGAATTTTTTCTAGATTTTCTTCTAGTATGTTTTAGTTTTGGATTTTACATTTAAGTCTTTAATCTGTCTTGAGTTGATTTTTTTTTTTTTTTTTTTTGAGACAGAGTCTTGCTGCGATGCCCAGGCTGGAGTGCAATGGTGCAATCTTGGCTCACTGCAACCTCCACCTCCTGGGTTCAAGTGATTCTCCTGTCTCAGCCTCTTGAGTAGCTGGGACTATAGACATGTGCCACCATGCCCGGCTAATTTTTGTATTTTCAGTAGAGACGGGGTTTCACCATTTTGGCCAGGCTGGTCTCGAACTCCTGACCTCAAGTGATCTGCCCACCTAAGCCTCCCAAAGTTCTGGGATTACAGGTGAGCCACTGCACCCAGCCTCTTGAATTGATTTTTATATAAAATAAGAGAGAGAGTGGTTCAGTTTCATTCTTTCTGCATATGGCTATCCAATTTTCTCAGCACCATTTACTGAATAGGTTGTCCTTTCCCAGTGTACGTTTTTGTCTACTTTGCCAAAGATCAGTCGGCTGTAGATTTGTGGCTTTATTTCTAGTTTCTGCATTCTGTTCCATTGATCTATGTGTCTATTTTTATACCAGTACCATGCTGTTTTGATTACTATAGCTTTGTTTCCCATTGTTGGAGGGGGGACTACTGGGAGGTGTTTGGGTCACAGGGGCACATCCTTGATAAACGGCTTGGTGCCTTCCCCATAGTAATGAGTTCACATGACAGCTGGTTGTTAAAAGGTCCCTGGCTCTTTCACCTTTTTCTCTTGCTCCCTCTCTCACCATGTGACATGCCTGCTCTCCCTTTGTCTTCCATCATAAGCTACCTAAGGCCTCACCTTATAAGCTGGCACTGTACCTCTTATAGAGGCTGCAGAACTCTGACCCAAACAAACCTCTTTTCTTTCTAAATTACCCAGCCTTAAGTACTCGTGTATAGCACAGCAAAATGGAATAACACAACATTTACACATTTCATGAATAACTGTTAAATTTGTATTAATTTTGTCTTTTTTTTCTAACCAAGTTTTCAGGTGACTTCTATGAGAATAATCAGAAACTGGTATCTACCAAGGTTCTTTCTGTTTAATGTAACTTCCTCAAATACTATGTTCTTCAAAAATTAAGTAATTGAGAATGCAGTGTATTATGAGAAACTTTATAAGGATTGATTATAATATAAATCCTTCTTTGCTTAGGATAGTTTTTGAGGAAAAATCTTGCTAGATATAAATTGAATATATATGATACATGGGTACTTAAATGAACATTTACCCTGTTTAGAAACACCCAAGTGTGCAAAATTAAGTACATGGAAGGTTTGTGTCTTTCTTGGCAAAAGGCAGGCAAAAAGCAGAATAAAACTGTAGTCATGTAATCCAATTAATCCCTCAATCCAACAAATACCCTAGAAAGGAAAAGGGCAATTCAGAAAATACTAACAACATGCAGAAAAACAGAGGCAGCATTCTTTCAAAGAAATAATTCTCATACTTTATAGGTAAGTGACTGAAACCAAAAATGTTCCTCCTCTAACACAGATTGGTCAACTCTAAATCTCACCTGCTTTTTAAACTCCCTGCTATTATTTAGTCTCTTTAACTGCCAGTGAAGACCCCACAAATACAAAGACAACTGTTCACAGATCAGTGCTTCTGGGCCTATTCCAGAAAGTTTGATACACTGGAGGTTTCTGCCTGTTTTGAAGCTTGTGGCCTAAAATTACTTTTCTTCCTGGCAGTAACTCCAAGTTCGCCTTATTATTATTTTTTTTTCAGTCTCTCGTGCTTGAATTAGGAAAGCTTTATTTTTAACATTAAAAATAATTCTCACACTGTATTACTTGAAGTTTCTAAAACAACTGTCTTGTTTTATACTCTAATTTTAAATAATTCATTTCTTAATGAGAATCTTTTCATTACTAAGCTCCATTTGAACTTGGTGCTATGAAAACCTAACACAGACTCTTTTGTAGAAATTATTCTTTTGGTTTGGTTGAGGTCATAAACACCAATTCAGGACACCTAATAATCATTCTACTAAGGTCTAGAGAATGGCTGTTATTTACTCAAGGGTATCTCATAATATTAGAGCCAACTTGGAGTTCATACCTGTGCCTCTAGTAAAGACTACGCCCAAAATCATCTCCAAGAGACAAGTATTTATTCTGTTCATCTGGATGCTTTTGGTGATATCTTAACTAAGCAAATCTGCTTAACTGTCTTATCATTTAGAAGATGTTCTGTGATCACCTATTTTAAAAACCACACAAATAAATGTTACCATGAAAACCTGTAGTTCTCACACAGTTCACAAACTGAACAATTCCTTGAGTATTTGTGGGTTATTTTAAAATAGGTAGTATAATTAAAGATATTATTAGAAATATGCTAATGGATGTCTGTATAAACATCAAGCAATGTATAACTATACAAAAGTTTCCCTTCACAATGAATTCCTCTGAATGTATTAATTCTAAAATACATCATCTAAATCTTAAACACAATTTTCAAAATGTGTTACCTAATAAACTCATTTATTTCATCCTCTACCTTCTGTTATATCAGACAAAAACCAAAAGACATAGGCTCAGCTGCTTGAGATCACAGCACAAAGGAAGTGTTGTTAAGAATAAAAAGGGGAAATTCAGGAGCATCTAGATCTAGGTCTTAACTTTTATAGACCTCAGTTCTCCACTGTCATTGTCATCTATACCAGTGATTTCCACCCTTCATAGGTACTCCCTCCATCTAGGACATTTTTTTTTAAATTCAAATTTCTATAAATGGTAGTCTGGGCATGCATTTATACTTCCTGTCCAAATTGTATTAAAATGACAATTAAGAAATAAAAAATATATAAACTCACAAGAACAAAAAAAATGAGAAAGAAGACTACAGCTGACAAGAGATACTGACAAAATTTTGGAAAACAATAGACAAAGCAGAAACTTCAATGTCTGTGGGGCTAGAGGTAGAGAACAACAAGTTGATGTGGGTCTTAAAAGTCTCCAAAAGCTAAGAAATTCAAGGTAGCCCTGAAAGCATGGGTGAAGAGTGGGACAAAAGGCAAAAGTTTTCTAGATTCTCCCAAGGCAGAGTCAAAATAAAAAATAAAAATAAACCTAGGCACAGTGGCTCACACCTGTAATCCCAGCACTTTGGGAGGCTGAGGTGGGCAGATCACCTGAGGTCAGCAGTTCAAGACCAGCCTGGCCAACATGGTGAAACCCTGTCTCTACTAAAAATACAAAAATTAGCCGGGCATGGTGGCATACGTCTATAGTCCCAGCTACCGGGGAGGCTGAGGCAGGAGAATCGCTTGAACCTGGGAGGTGGAGGTTGCAGTGAGCCAAGATTGTGCCACTGCACTCCAGCCTGGACGACAGAGCGAGACTCTCTCTCGAAAAATAAAATAAAATAAAAATAATAAAAATAAAGCAAAAGTTTTAAAGTCTGGATAAAAAACAATTAGAACTCACTACCTCTATTCCTACTCCACATAATGAAGGCACTGCCTCCCTCCAATCCAACAGAAGATAGGAGCTTTACTCTCTGGAGAAAATGAACCAGTGAGGTTCCAGGCACGGGGGTGCAGGGGTGAAGCACTGGACTGGCCACAGGAGGATTCTGTGAAAGCTGACTCATGCTACTGCTGTAAAATGCACTGTGTTCAGCAACTGATAGAAAAACAAGAAAGACGTTTGGCTGTGTCTGTTCAACTGGGCCCACCATAAATTAGGGTTCTTTAATCATAGTCATCCAACTTCTTTCTTGAAAGAGCTATGAAAATGGTAGAAAAATCTAATAAATCTCTTTACTATGAAAGGAACTGTCAATTCCCTACAACATTTTTTTTTTTTGAGACGGAGTCTTGCTCTGTCACCTAGGCTGGAGTGCAGTGGCGCGATTTCGGCTCACTGCAAGCTCCGCCTCCCGGGTTCACGCCATTCTCCCGCCTCAGCCTCCGAGTAGCTGGGACTACAGGCGTCCGCCACCACGCCTGGCTAGTTTTTTGTATTTTTAGTAGAGACAGGGTTTCACCATGTTAGCCAGGATGGTCTCGATCTCTTGACCTCGTGATCCACCCGCCTCGGCCTCCCAAAGTGCTGGGATTACAGGCTTGAGCCACCACGCCTGGCCAACTCATGTTTGTTACAGCAAATTTTGGCAAACTGCATAACAACATGATATGATGAACTGAGACCCCTTACAGTTCTGGGGCAAGAAATTAAAACATTTTATTTTATTTACCTATTTATTTTTTTGAGATGGAGTCTCACTCTGTTGCCTAGATGGAGTGCAGTTGCATGATCTTTGCTCACTGCAACCTCTTGACTTTTGGGCTCAAGCGATTCTCCTGCCTCAACCTCCGGAGTAGCTGGGACTACAGATGCCTGCCACTACGGCCGGCTAATTTTTGTATTTTTAGTAGAGATGGGGTTTCACCATGTTGGCTAGGCTGGTTTCAAACTCCTGACCTCAAGTGATCTGTCCACTTCAACCTTCCAAAGTGCTGGGATCAAAGGCATGAGCCACTGTGCCCGGCCAGTTAAAATATTTTAAGTGGGTACCAAAGGAACGTCCACATTTGATTGATTACAGTAATAGAACACCTCCACAATAATTTTTTAAATAATAATTACATTTATTTGTTTATCTGTAAAAGAAAATGTGTGAAAAATTATTACACATAGAGCTATTCCAGAGTACAAAGGTCTGCCCTTGCAGTACTTGAACAGCATGGATTTTCTAACGTTGTAAAAACTTTTTATGTTATGAATTATTTAAAGACTTAACTATCTGGGTCAGAAAGAAATAAGATAACACCAGAACCCATACATAATATACACCATCATTATACATCTGGAGAAAGTTACTGTGATGGTTAATATTGAGTGTCAACTTGTTTGGACTGAAGGATGCAAAGTATTGTTCCAGTGTGTCTGTGAGGATATTGTCAAAGGAGATTAACATTTGAGTCAATGGACTGAGAGAGGCAGACCCACCCTCAATCTGAGTGGGCATCATCTAATCAGCTTCCAGCATGGCTACAATAAAGCAGACAAAAGAAGTTGGAAGGATCAGACTTGCTGATTCTTCTGGCCTTCAGCTTCCTCCCGTGCTGGATGCTTCTTGCCCTCGAATATCGGACTCGAAGTTCTTCAACTTTTGGACTCTAGAATGTACCAGTGGTTTGCCAGGGGCTCTTGGGGCTTCAGCCACAGACTGAAGGCTGCACTGTCAGCTTCCCTACTTTTGAGGTTTTGGAACTCGGAATGACTTCCTTGCTCCTCAGTCTGCAGATGGCCTACTGTGGGACTTCACCATGTGATTGTGTGAGTCAATACTCCTTAAACTCTTCTTCATATACACATCTATCTTATTAGTCTTATCCCTCTAGTGAACCCTAATACAGTTCCTATATCCTCAAAGCATTCATATTGAGTATTATTCCAGTTAAAACTGTGCTATTTGTAAAAGACAATCCTCTTGATGAAACATGTTGAAACATTAAGGTATTACTTACTGGATGCATTTAACAGTGAAGTCATGTGTGTCACTGCTCCAAGGACTACCCAACATCTTCCCCTCCATACCCAACCTTCTTCTGTCACTCACTCCTAGCCACTAGGCCTGAGAATGCCAGAACAAGGTCACCAACCTTCTCTCTCAGTCACATCAGAACGATCCAACTTGGCTTCCTTATGCTGTCCTTCTGCCACCTTCACGGCCACAGCTCGGCAAATGGCCCCAAGTTTTCTATCCAGAGAACGAACCCCTGCCTCTCTAGTATACCTGTCATCAAAGAAAAATATATTATTTTTGACTATACACCACCTAAAAAAATAGAAGTAATGTGATTAACATTTTTAATAAAGAAACAGTGTACATTTAAAAGTTCATTACCCTTTCTTGAGTACTAGCTTTTCCACACTTAAAACTCCTCATTATTGTTATTTCTTCAGTACTCTGATGTATTTTCAGCTACAACAATGTCCTTTATACAGATTATTTTGAATTATAATCCTACACTTACAAATGAACCCTAGTTCTAGTTCAATTTACATTGCCAAAGTAAACTTGGCACCATATAAAAAAACCGTTTACTCCTCGGTAATTTGTTGAAGAGTTTTCTTAAACAAAATTTGTCAATTTAGGAAAATTCTAGATAAATTTATTGTATTTGAAATATTGCTGAAAGAATAAGACAAATTGTGCTCTTTGTGGAACTAAAACAAAAACAAATCTGAGACAGAAATCTGGTTTTCACTAGGCACTTTGCTAACCACCTTTCTTCAGCGTATTTTCATTGTGAAGATTTCTAAAGGAAGAAGGTATGCTAAGTGATGAAAGCACTGTGACACTGTGAAAAAGACTCTACGTGCGGTTAAGCAGAGCTGCTTTAAACACATGTACATTAGAATCAAACTCCATTAAGACATTCCACAAACCATTATACAGTGAAACCATTTTTGGCCACTCAGTTTTGGATGGACCTGAATGGACAGGATCAGGTGGAGAATGCAGTTTTATCTGAAGAATTGGATTTGACTAAGCCATACATTTGATTAAGTCAGACATACACTGTAGACTTCACGAAAGCAGATTTTAAAAGTTCTGAGAAAAGACAGATAAAAAGCTCTTAGCTAAACACTCTAAAACTCATTTCAGTCAAAGGTACAGAAGGATATAAAGTCTATATTATGCAACTACACATAATTTCAATAAGGGAGGAAACAGGGAGGCATCTTAACAACTTCTACATTTGGGCTTTAAAAAATTCAGCTCCATAAATACAAAATAGGATATGCCAAGCTTAGTGAAAGTCACTGAAAAAGGGAAGAGAATAATCTTTAAAAAGCTAAGAATCTAGAGATACAGTCATAAAATAATATAGTCAGAATAAGAAAAGCATGATCTTCCTACACCATGAACTGTTTAGACTCTATCTGAAACATTGTGTTCAACTCTGGGTGTTTAATTTTAATACACATTGATATACAGGATTCTTTCAGAAGAAGACTAATTAGGAAGTCTTGAAACTACATCAAGAGGAATGGTACAGAGGAGAGGAATAGTTAGCTTGAAGAAGAGAACACTTAGCCTGCAGACCTGATAGTATTTTATTTTAATGTCAGAAGGGCTGTACAAGGAGGAATTACACTTAGATTCCAGGTGCTCATATAAGGCAGAAGAAGAAAATTATAGAAAAGTGAACAGAAAGAATATCTTTGTAACAATTATCACTTGAGCTCAGGAGTTCCAGGCCAGCCTCGCCAAGATGGTGAGACCCCATCTCTAATTTTTTTTTTTTTTTTTGAGACGGAGTCTCACTCTGTTGCCCAGGCTGAAGTGCAGTGGCACGATCTCGACTCATTGCAACCTCCACCTCCCTCGTTCAAGCAATTCCCCTGTCTCAGCCTCCTCAGTAGCTGGGATTATAGGTGCACACCATCATGCCCGGCATGCGCCTCTGGTCCCAGCTACTTGGGGGATTAGGCGGGAAGATGGCTTAAGCCTGGGAGGCAGAGGCTGCAGTGAGCCAAGATCACGCCACTGCACTCCAGCCTGAGTAACAGCATGAGAACCTGTCTTAAAAAAATAATAAAAATAATTATCTTTGTTACGATTAGAATTACCCATGAAGAGGTAGTGATTAGCTAGCATTAAGCATACTGGGACTGGAAGTATTCAAGTAGGTGAGTTATACTTGGAGATAAGAAAGACTAGAACATTAGGGTCTATGACTGTGACATATCTCAAAAGATGAAAAACTCAAATATTGATACTCCATGTCCTAAGTTTGGTAACTCACTAAATACCCAAAACGTCCCTGGAGTAGTACATACTTGTGCTGTTTTTAAAAACAATATCAAAACTAACAAAACTGCTCAGTATTTCCTTATGTCCATAGCTTTTAAGATCTGATATTTTGAGTTAACAAGTATATATAAAAAAAGAAATAGTTCTCCAGGCAACAATTGGGAAATATAAATAATGATCACTCTTCAGAATCATTATTATTCAGATAAACTCTGGGTTTTTCTCCATCCCTCATATTTTACAGATGGGGAAGCTATCAAAAAGCTTAATGACTTACTGAAAGTTACCCAAAGGCATCATGAGTGTTATCTGGAATAATGATATTGTTGGAAGACTCAGGCATATAAGTCACTTAATTTATTTCTCCTGGCATTATCCACACCATAAATCACAAAACAAATTAAGAAAAGGAACCCCCAGGTAAGATTTAGTCTTACTGTTTTGTATATAAATCTAAATAGACCCATAAGAACGCACAGATCAAAAGACAGTCTGGCCAAACTCTAAGTCAAAGTTCAAAATAGAGAAATACTTTACATCTCTTAAAAACAGTAGTTACTAGAAAAGGGCCGCATGACTAGAGCTTGGCAGCCTGACATGACTTGCTGGATGATGCAATGGATCTGTAATACTGAGCCAGGAAAACTGTAAGAGGCTGTGGTGGATATAAATTCTTAACAGAGTATATTTTCCATTCAAACAGGGAATCTGTACATTAGACTAAGCAATACTCTATTCAGGTAATTTACACACTGCTTGCTACAGGCTTAAGCATTTGGTAGTAAACTGGGGAAGGCACCTTCTCTATTGTTCCAGTGTTAATTCTGAAGATCAACATTCCAAGGATTTAAAAAATCTCTCAGCCAAAGAGAAGAAAAGAAAACTGAGTAACTTATATCAGATTTTCTGAAAGTAGCATATCACCTCTTAGAACTCAAAAACTTTCAAGATCTTGGGCATAAAAAGTGTCTCTATATTTGCCACATATTTGGTTTTTAAATGATCAGATTAACCCCTTATATTGCTATTGTGGCAAAGCATAAATTTCAGCTTTAGCTATAACAATATTCCAAATGGTTTCTCTGTAAACTTCTGCCTAGTACAGAGAATGGTGTAAATCAATAGTTATGATAACACTTGCTGGAAGTTGTTGAAGAAAGAGAAATGGATGCTATGGGATGCCAATAAAATAATCTCCTTTTCAGGAGACTGTGGCTTATCTCAAAAGAAAAACTCAAATATTGATACTCTGTGTCCTAAGTTTGGTAACTCAGTAAATACCCAAAACGTGCCTAGAGTTCATTAATAAAGCCTCAGGATGGCTAACTAACCTGGTGATGATGTCAAGAGTGGTGACCTGGGGGATCTGAATCTGCTGAGGAGTCAGCCCATGTTGTTCCAGCTGCTTGGGGATCAAGTGCCTATGGGCAATCTCTATCTTCTCCTCCTGTGTATACCCTGGAAAAGAAAGGATCTTGTTTCGTAATTATTTACATGGCTCCCATAATGCCATGCTTTTTTTTTTTAGAGACAGAGTCTCGCTCTGTTGCCCAGGCTGGAGTGCAGTGGCGTGATCTCAGCTCACTACAACCTCCACCTCTCGGGCTCAAGCGATTCTCCAGCCTCAGTCTCCCAAGTAGTTGGGATTACAGGCACGCGCAACCATGCCTGGCTGATTTCTGTATTTTCAGTAGAGACGGGGCTTTGCCATGTTGGCCAGGCTGGTCTCAAACTCCCCGCCTCAAGTGATCCACCAGCCTCAGCCTCCCAAAGTGCTGAGATTACAGGCATGAGCCACTGCTCCCAGCCAGTGCCATACTTTTTTAATGAATCAAATATAGATTAAATGGATCTTAGATTTAGAACACATTTAAGTATTATTTCAAATAAGACTATAATTACAATAAAGAAATTTATTCTGGCCAGGCACGTTGGCTCACATCCGTAATCCTAGTACTTTGGGAGGCTGAGGCAGGCAGATCACTTGAGCTTAGGAGTTTGAGACAAGCCTGGGCAACATGGCGAAACCCTGTCTCTACTAAAAATACAAAAAATTAGCTGGGCGTGGTTGCGCGTGTCTGTAGTCCCAGTTACTCTGGAGGCTGAGGCACGAGAATTGCTTCAGCTGGGGAGGGGGAGGTTGCAATGAGCTGAGATTGTGCCACTGCACTCTAGCCAGGTCAGCAGAGACTCGAGACTCTGTCTCCAAAAAGAAAAGGAAAAAGAAAAAAGAAATTTGATCTAAATCAATAATTGTTAAAATTTCCAACGTTTTCACAAACAAAACAAGCATTTACTAAGCACAGTGTTTGAAAGTCTTCTGATTAAATGATGTATCTCCCAAAGAGGAAAAAACCTCAAATCTTAGAGACAATTATCTGTTTATCCTCAAATCCTCTGAAATTTCAAATAGAAAAATAAATGCTTCTTTTTAGCCTAATTTGATCTATACTTGAAACACACACACACCCCTCAATTAACTAAGCAATGGGTTCCAAAAGGGCTCTAAAGATACTGTTTCCAGAACTATGACTATAAAATAAATTGTAGCAGCAAAAGAAAACCTAAGATGTCCCTACAAAAGGCTTTTCCCTCCACATGATCGTACATATAAACGTGTGTGTATATGTAATTATATATGTGTGCATATGTATTTATATATGTATATATGTATTTTATATATACAGTATATTTAAAAGACTTTATGTTCTTATTTAATAGCCTGAATAAATATAGATTTTCTTTGTCTCTAAATCCTGTAAGACACAATTCCATCTAACGTCCCTTTCCATTTAACAAGCAAAAATTAAAAATATGAATTGATAAGGCACCTTTTGAATGGAAAGAGGTTAGTAAACACCAGGAAAGCTAGAAGATCGGACAGCTAAATCTGCCAAAGGAAGAAGGTGGCATCATATGTTCCCCTCTGCAGCAGCTGCCCTGATTCTTTCACTTTAATTTAGTGTATCTAATGGGTTTTCTGCTGTAACTTGGAGTTTCCAGGGAATTGAGTCTCATTACTTATTTACTTTAGACTTTAAATACACAATTAAGTTTTTACTCTACCATATTTTAAAATTAAATATAGGAACCTGCAATGCTCACAGATAATTAAGAAATCCAATTATATTGGGAGGCCAAGGCGGGTGGATCACGAGGTCAAGACATCCAGACCATCCTGGCCAACATGGTGAAACCCTGTCTCTACTAAAAATACAAAAATTAGCTGGGTGTGGTAGTGCACGCCTGTAGTGTCAGCTACTCAGGAGGCCGAGGCAAGAGAATTGTTTGAACCTGGGATGTAGAGGTTGCAGTGAGCCGAGATTGCGCCACTGCACTCCAGCCTGGCAACAGAGCGAGACTCCATCTCAAAAAAAAAAAAAACAAAAAAAACCCAGAAATCCAATTATAACTCACTTAGTAGTAAAAATATATTTCAGATTAATTAGAAAAATACATTTAGATTACATTTAGAATCTAAAGACATTTAGGGCCGGGTGTGGAAGTTCACGCCTGTAATCCCAGCACTTTGGGAAGCTGAGGCAGGTGAATCACCTAAGGTCAGGAGTTCAAGACCAGCTTGGCCAATATGGAGAAACCCCATCCCTACTAAAAATGCAAAAATTAGCCAGGTATGATGGTGCACACCCGTAGTCCCAACAACTTGGGAGGCTGAGGCACGAGAATCGCCTGAACCAGGAAGCAGAGGTTGCAGTGAGCCGAGATTGTGCCCCTGCATTCCAGCCTGGGTGACAGAGACTCCGTCTCAAAAAAAGAAAAAATAAATAAAAGACATTTAGGCTGGACATGGTGGTTCACGTCTGTAATCCCAACAATTTTGAAGGCCAAGGCAGGCAGATCACTTGAGGCCAGGAGTTCGAGGCCAGACTGGCCAACATGGCGAAATCCTGTCTCTACTAAAAATACAAAAATCACCTGGGCGTGGTTGCAAGTGCCTGTAATCCCAGCTACGTGGGAGGCTGACACATGAGACTCACTTGATCTTCGGTGGCAGAGGCTGCAGTGAGCCAAAATTGTGCCACTGCACTCGCCTGGGCAACAGAGCTAGACTCTGTCTCTAAATAATTAAATAAATAAAGACATTTAGATTCTACTCTACAATAAAAAAAACCTCACTGATATTTGATCTCTTCCAGGGAAAAACAATTCTGAGCAATCAAAATAAGGTGAAAGTGCTATAATTTATCTAGCGTTAGTAAGCGAAGGAATACATTTTGCACGCTCCAGTGAAGGAGAAGACAGTTAAAAAATTTAACTATTTGATAGATTCAAGAGGAATTTAAAAGTGGCATGCATTTTAATATAAAAGTGAGGCCAGATTTTATGAAAACGTTCAGTTTTTTTTTTTTTTTTTTTGAGATGGAGTTTCACTCTGTCACCCAGGCTGGAGTGCAGTGGCGTAAGGCTCACTGCAACCTTCCCTTCTCAGGTTCAAGGGATTCTCCTGCCTCAGCCTCCTGAGTAGGTGGGACTACAGGCGCCCACCACCATGCCAGGCTAATTTTTGTATTTTTAGTAGAGACGGGGTTTCACCACATTGGCCAGGTTGGTCTCGAATTCCTGACCTCAAGTGATCCACCCACCTCGGCCTCCCAGAGTGCTGGGATTACAGGCGTGAGCCACCACACACGGCCTGCAATTTTAGAAATTATGTTAAAGGAAGAATGTCTTATTTTTCACAAAATTATCACTCATGCTAAATTAAATCTGAAATTGTTGTTGTCAACATTTGCTGTTTTGCTCTTCCAGACTTTGAAGCTACATAGAAACTGATTTATATACATTCCTCAGAACTTCTGAAGATTGTATGCTGGCAAATGAACCTCTTTCAGTCACAACTCCACAGCATAACTAATTTTAAAGTGACGGTCAGAAAGGCAAGATGTATCACAATGATTTCATTTAAGAGTCAGGTACCTGGAACCTGAATGATCTCCATTCTGTCCAACAAGGCAGCTGGAATGGTGGCAGTGGTGTTGGCGGTAGCTATAAAAAGAACTTGAGAAAGGTCAAAGGCCACATTTAGATAATGATCCGTGAAGTTATGGTTTTGTTCAGGATCCAACACCTAGGGGAGAACAAAAAACATTTTAAAAACTTTAGTAGTTCCAACAGAAGGCTGTATATAAGTGAAAACACATAATGTACTGGGAAGGTTGGTATTTCTGCTCAGAATAGTTTAAGAAACAGATAAAACTAACATCTAAGCATTATTCTTTGCATTCTCTACACTCTACATACTTTTTAAAAAATAAAATACATTCAGTGTTAAAATTTCTGAAAATGTAATAGCACAAAGCAGCAGAAATTACACTTTTAAGATTTGTTCAAAAATCTATTTATTGATGACTCATTGTTTGGCCATCGTAAGTTACCAGTCCTGCAGAACCAGTTTTCATTTTGGTAACACACCCTATCTAAACTGCTATGGGAATATAAAGCAAATATGTAAAGTATTTTGAAATTCTCAAATAACCGGTAAATAAGAACCCATATAATCCTCCTAGAACATTTTCAGAAAGTCTGGTATAAACTATTTAACGGAAAGGAGAATTCCAAATAAGAGAAACCTTTACTATGAGTTAAGAGTAAAAATTACTATGCTACTGTATTCTGATACAGCAAAAAATTCACTATTTAAAAATGGCTTACTGCAAAAACACTGCTGTCTATGATAAGCAAAATATCAACAGCTCTTTTTTTTTTTTTTGAGACAGAGTCTCACTCTGTTGCTCAGGCTGGAGTGCAGTGGCACAATCTCGGCTCACTGCAACCTCCGCCTCCCGGGTTCCAGCCATTCTCCTGCCTCAGCCTCCTGAGTAGCTGGGACTACAGGTGTGTGCCACCATGTCCAGCTAACTTTTGTATTTTTAGTAGAGATGGGGTTTCACCATGTTGGCCAGGCTGGTCTCGAATTCTTGACCTCAAGTGATCCGCCTGCCTTGGCCTCCCAAAGTACTGGGATTACAAGCTTGAGCCACTGCACCCAGCAATAGCTCTCACAAATATTTGAATTAGATACATCAGATAATTTATCAGTCAACTTGGATTCTTAAAATGTGCAACTGTACATTAACGAGCTTCAAGTTACAGGCATTTGTTGCTAAGGGGCTGGTGTAGGACTTTAATAAGGCACTAACAGCTTCTACATGTTCCAAACCTTAAACATACTAACACTTTCACTTAGACACCCAATTACTATAAATAGGGTTGCCATACATATTCAAAAAGGCAATAAAATGACTAACATATTCACCAATTACAATTTAACTATATAAGCAGGTTTTCCTACCTTCTGATTGTTTCTGAAGTTTTACTTATTTTCAAAACTATCCAAAGTTAGTTTTTTTGGTTTTTTTTTTTTGAGACAGAGTCTCATTTTGTCACCCAGGTTGAGGTGCAGTGGCACGATCTCAGCTCACTGCAATCTTTGCCTCCTGAGTAGCTGGGATTACAGGTGCGCACTACCACACCTGGCTAATTTTTGTATTTTTGGTAGAGATGGGGTTTCACCATGTTGGCCAGATTGGTTTCAAACTTCTGACCTCGAGCGATCCACCTGCCTTGGCCTCCCAAAGTGTAGGGATTACAGGCGTGAGCCACCACGCCCAGCCCCAAGCTAGTCTTAATTCTAGGCCTCACACATAATTTTGAATTTTGTTAAACATTAATTATTACTGGAAACTCTTTATCTAGAGTTCCCAGAAAGCTCTAATTTCACATTTTCACAAGACTTAATAATGTTTAATATCATTAAAAAACAAGTACTTTCAAGTAATCAAGGAAAACTAATTATGTTCAGTATCGAATTGGTTAAGAGTGGTCTTACTATCTACTAATTACCTAAAAACTATTTACAGGCCAGGCAGGGTGGCTCACGCCTGTAATCCCAGCTTTTTGGGAGGCCAAGGCAGGCAGATCAGTTGAGGTCAGGTGTTTGAGACCAGCCTAGCCAACATGGTGAAATGCTGTCTCTACTAAAAAAATACAAAAATTAGCCTGGTATGGTGACACATGCCTGTAGTTCCAGCTACTCAGGAGGCTGAGGCACGAGAATTGCTTGAACCTTGGAGGCGGAAGTTGCTGTGGTCTCAGGTCATGCCACTGCACTCCAGCTTGGGCGACGAGCAAAAATCCATCTCAAACAAACAGTTTAGGTATGGAAAATGTTTATGTATGGAAAATAGTTAAAACTATTACCTAGTGACAAAAATGCTCTTTTTTTGACCCAAACTTGAGTCAGGCTCCTCTGAGTCCTCTGCTCAACTAGGCCAATGTCAGCCTTCCCTCTGTCTTTGTATAACCCAATTTGAGCAAGAATCTTGCTAAGTCAGGTTAGCGAAAATGACCCATACCCATATGTATCTGTTCTCACTTCCAACCCCCAGTGTCTTTTCACCCTCGCCTCCCTTCAGCAAGAGTTCTGTTGTGTCCTTCTAGTGAGAATCCCTCATAACACCAAAGTTTCCTCTTAGAATCTTTCCCTCTACTGATTCCCCATTCACTCTCCCACCACTGCAAAACCCCATTGCAGTGTTTCTTATACCTAGTCTCCCACCTTGAAAAAAGTAATCCTTAACACCTTTAATAAGCATCATGAATAATTTTTTAACACTAGCTAAAGAAAAAATCTATTCTTTTTTTTTTTTTTTTTAAGACGGAGTCTCGCTCTTTTGCCCAGGCTGGAGTGCGGTGGCACGATCTCGGCCCACTGCAAGCTCTGCTCCTGGGTTCACACCATTCTCCTGCCTCAGCCTCCCAAGTAGCTGGGACTACAGACGCCCGCCACCATGCCCGGCTAATTTTTTGTATTTTTAGTAGAGACGGGGTTTCACCATATCAGCCAGGATGGTCTCAATCTCCTGACCTCGTGATCCACCCGCCTCGGCCTCCCAAAGTGCTGGGATTACAGGTGTGAGCCACCGCACCTGGCCACAAAAAATCTATTCTTCAATGGCTCTAATCCTATGTAATTCATATATGTTAGATATGTTTTAGAAATGGCTGTCAGACCTGAACAAGTAATTTTTTTCTCTTCAAATTTTAAGACACTAGAGTTTTTAAAAAGTAGGAAAATTAATAAAGCAATGTTTCTAATTATGGAGGTTTTAAAAACAGCATGACAGAATACCTAGATGATAAAGAAAAAAAATTAGTGATGCCTGTTAAAAGAAAAACTCTAGATAAATTAAATTTAACAGTTTAATTGAACAAAGAACGAGTCTCAAATTGGGCAGCTCCCAGAACCAGAATAGGTTCAGAGAAACTCTGGCATATGGTTTGATAATATTTATGGACAGAAAAAGGAAAGTGGTATGCAGAAAACAGAGTGAGGTACAGAAACAGCGGGATTGCTTACAGCTTGATGTTTGCTTTATTTAAACACAGTTTGTTAACAGCTGACTTCCTGTGACTTGCTGAAAATCTGTGATTGGTGTAAGAATAGTGTATTTACACATCTAGTTAGGCTGCAGTTTACCTTGTAAGGGGAAACTTTTAGGCCAAACTTAAAATATTAATATGTAAGGAGGCAGACTTAGGCTAAATTTGTGCCCAATTTGCCTGCCTTCCTCTTTTACTGAGGAAAGTGTGAAAGGAAAGTAAATCTCAGGACCCCCAAATCACTAAGCAAAAGGGAAAAGACAAGCTGGGAACTGCGTCACACAAACCTGCCTCCCATTTTGCTCCCGAATAAGATAGCTACAAAGACAAAAAAAGCTACATACCTCCCTCACAATTCCCCACTTAGAAATTCCTTATGAGCCCCAAGATCTTTACCCTGGAACAGTTCTGTTGAATTTCACCCCAACAATGTAAATTGACAGCTTATTCTTTACACATACAGGACAAAGGACAGAACTCAAAGTCATCCCTCTGCTCCCCTGAGACAACTGCACATCTGATGGCTTCCTGTACACTGTTTATTTTATCTTATGTAGAAATGCAGATTCACTAAGCTAGATGAATGCACAAGTGACTATTCCTCTGCTCCCCTCTCACAGGCGAATGGCTGATCAAAGACTCACAAGAATGCAACTGTTTGTCTCTTGTCTACCCATACCTTTTAAAATTTCCTCCTCTTTCCCCAGTATCCGCCCATTCCCCCTTAAATATTGAAGCCATCAAAATCATCTTTGGAGAACGTTGGCAAAATAAACTTCTAAATTGGTTGAGACCTGTCTCAGATACTTTCTGGTTTTCAAAAGCATAAAAGGACATATAGAACTTAAACAGCATCAGAAATACCGATCAATATTCTGGCAGAAAATAATTTCTGGTAATCACTACTCAGATGAAGCTCCAAGGCAAACTGGTGAGTCCATGGAAGGACGAAAATTATAATTAAGAGCTTTGTAGCTATCAAACCTCGTCTTCTTACCCTAACTTCAGAGCAGGGATTCTACTGCCCATATCCAGGGCCGCTTTCAAACATAATTAGGGCTTTTTCTCCTTTATTTTCCCCAACTAAAAGATTTTCTGTATCAATCCTAGGACTATAATTCCTACCCACAAGGTATGACTGTGAAAGTACTTGAAATAGCTGTGATATGACACATTATTCCTAGGAATGTAAAGTCACAATGGGGTGAACCGTGGGAGCAATGTACACCGAGAATTGTTCTTCAATAATAATTTCTGACAAGAGAAGAACTACAGATGTCTGTAGGCAATCCAGGAATAGATGACATAGAGTTCATTAAACATGACTAGGTAACTGTCATCTTTAGGTGTGATATAGTATGATTATGCTTTTTAAAAGTTATATCTTTTGTAGATAGATACTGAAACATTTGTGAAAAGGTGATGATGTCTGGAATCTGCTTCAAAACAATCAGAGGTTGGGTAGGGGCGAATGGGAAACAATAGATGAAACAAGCTATGAAAGCTGGGTGATGAGTCCATAGAATTCATTATACTATCTGCTCTGCTTTTGCTATGGCTGAAATTTTCCACAACAGAAAATAAAGATAAAATAACATAACTAAAATCAGCTCTGAAAGCTGCACACAATTAATACTATTATGATACTGTGAAATATATATTTGGCCTTCATCCCTTTGTTTCCTGACATGCAACTCCTAAAATCCTTGGAATCACCAAAGTGAAAAGTATCATTTTGTATGTTAGTGATTGACTGGTGGCTGGCAGTCCCTCCATAGCTTCAGGATGGGGGCTGGTCACAGGAAAGACCAAGGCATGATTAGAGGGCTGAGGACTTGTCAGTTCCCCACCCCAATCTCTGGGGAGGGGAGAAGGGCTAAGAGTTGAGTTGATCACCAATGGCCAATGATTTAATCCATCGCGCCTATGTGACGAGGCCTCCATTAAAAACCCGAAAGGACTGAGGTCAGGAGGCTTCCAGGAAGGTGACTATGAGCACACCCAGGTCCAAGAAGGCTGGTGGACCCTGACTCCACTGGGATGGAAGCTCCTGTGCTGTGTGTTTGCACTCTTTAAAATATTCTTTTAATACACCAGTAAATGTAAGTAAATTGTTTCTCTGAGTTCTGTGAGCTACTCTAGCAAATTAAGTAAACCTGAGGAGGGACTTGTGGGAACTCCAATTTATAACTGGTTGGTTACATGTTCTGGAAGCCAAGTCACAACTGACATCTGAAGTGGGAGGCAGTCTTGTGGGACTGAGTGCCCAACCCGTAGAATCTCATAGACAGCGTCAGAATTGAATTAGAGGACACCCAGCGTTGTCCGCTGCGGAAGAACTGCTTGCTTGGCGTGTGGAGAAAAACCCCATGCATTTGGTCAGAGGTGTTCTGTGTTGTGAGAGTGCAGTAGGAGAAACTGAGTTTACTTTTCCTCTATATCCTCAACTATGGAAATTAAATCGGTGAAAGACAAACTTGAGAAAAGTGTTCAGGACATAGAAGAAAAAGGGCTTTAGAGACATGTAGGGGATAAATACGGGAAAAATTAAGAGATGCAATTCATATCTAGTTAATATAACTAAAGAAGAGGTCTCAGTAAATTAAAATAGGGAATAATTAAAGAAACAAAAATATTCTAGAAGATCCTGACACTATAGATTGAAAAGATTTAGATTCCTCCTCCTGTGCAATAAAAATGAGAATGTCATTAGAATAACACCTATAGAATTTTCAAGCAAAATTATCACTAGTTTAAAATATTCTACAATCTTGAATACATCAAATATATGTAACATATATAAGATATGATGCATAATAACCAAATGAACACCTGTGAACCTACTACCCATTTGTGAAGACATTTGTTTATCTATTTAGACCAGTGGTCACAAAAGTGGAAAATGACCCACCAAAGTGCAAGTAAAAAATATTAGTATTTGTATTTATCTTTTTTATTTATAAATACCAGAAAAAATAGCTTGTAAATATTTAACATCCAAAATGGAATTGATGTCTTCACTTGGAAGAAGTTCCATAACGTCGAAGGCTGCCTGTGGTGCCCTCACTTATCTGCCTTAACTATAATTACAGCACATTGCTGTCCATGTGTGCTGTGAAAGGAAAATATGTTTGGCCCCCCAAATCACTAGACTAAAGGGAAAAGTCAAGCTGGGAACTGCTTAGGGCAAACCTGCCTCCCATTCTATTCCAAGTCACCCCTCTGCTCACTGAGGTAAATCTGATTGCCTCCTTTGGAAAGGCTAATCAGAAACTCAAAATAACACAAGGGTTTGTCTCTTATCTACCTGTGACCTGGAAGCCCTCTCCAGAGAGCTGTCCCGCCTTTCCAGACCAAACCATTGTTCACCTTACATGTGCTAACTGACGTCTCCTGTTTCCCTAAAATGTATAAAATCAAGCGGTGCTCTGACCACCTTGGGCACATGTCGTCAGGATCTCCTGAGGCTGTGTCATAGGCACGCATCCTCAACCTTGGCAAAATAAACTTCCTAAATTAACTGAGACCTGTCTCAAATTTTCTGGGTTCACAGAGCCTAATATTACAAATGAGTGGAGTGGTTTAAAAAGACTCCTGCAAAACATCATTAAAAAGTGTATAGGCAAAAGTATGAACCACAAGAAAATAACAAGAGTTGACACTTGTATTTATGTCATAAGCTGTGATAGACATATTATGAAGTAAAAACAATTATCTAATTAGAACACAATGCGTTCATCGAAAATATAATTACCTTTTAAAACCGATTTCGTTTTACATAAAGTACATGATATAAGCACACTGGTACATATATATTATGTATCTATTTTATAGATCCTTTGTTATGGACTGAATTGTGCCCCCTCAAAATGGACAGAATCCTTAACACCCTTCGCTTTGTCTCAAAGGCAGTCAGGGTGAAGACTGCATTTGGAGACAGGGCATTTAAGAAGGTAATTAAGGTTAAATGAAGGTAAGAGTGGGCCCCTAGTCTAATACAACTGGTACCCTTATAAGAGGAAGGAGGAGACCCAGGGATGCACGCACACAGAAGGTCTCCCGAGGACACAGCCATAAGTCGGTTGTCTGTAAGCCAAGGAGAGAGGCCTTAGGAAAAACCAAACCTATAGACACCTTGATCTTGCACTGCTAGCCTCCAAAACCATGAGGAAATAAATTTCTGTTTGGTCCTCAAAGCTACACAGTCTGTGGTATTTTGTTATCGCAGCCTTAAGAAATACATTCTAATACATTCTGACCAGGCGCGGTGGCTCACGCCTGTAACACCAGCACTTTGGGAGGCCGAGGCAGGTGGATCACAAGGTCAGGAGTTCAAGACCAGCCTGGCCAACATGGTGAAAGTCCATCTCTACTAAAGATACAAAAAATTAGCCAGGCGTGGTGGCACACGCCTGTAATCCCAGCTACTCAGGAGACTGAGGCAGGAGAATCGCTAGAACCCGGGAGGCAGAGGTTGCAGTGAGCCAAGATTGAGCCAATGCACTCCAGCCTAGGTGACACAGCGAGACCCTGCCTCAAAAAAGAAAAAGAGAAGTCAGTGGAAACCATCCCTAAGGAAGACCATGTTGGATTTATTAGATAAAGATTACAAATCAGCGGCTGGGCGCGGTGGCTCACGACTGTAATCCCAGCACTTTGGGAGGCCGAAGCAGGTGGATCACAAGGTCAGGAAACTGAGACCATCCTGGCTAACATGGTGAAACCCCATCTCTACTAAAAATACAAAAAATTAGCCAGACGTGGTAGCAGGCACCTATAGTCCCAGTTACTCGGGAGGCTGAGGCAGGAGAATGGTGTGAACACAGGAGGCGGAGCTTTCAGTGAGCCAAGATCATGCCACTGCACTCCAGCCTGGGCAACAAAGCAAGACTCCATCTCAAAAAAAAAAAAAAAAAAAAGATTACAAATCAGCTATTATAAATATGCTTAAAAAACTAATGCCACAACATGGATGAACTTCGAGGACACTAAGTGGAGTCAGTCAATTATAAAAAGATAAGTACTGTACGATCCACTTATATGAGGTATATAGAGCAGTCACTCATAGAAACACAAAAGAGAATGGTAGCTGGAGGGACTGAGGGAGGGAGAAAGAAACGGAATTGCTGTGTAATGGGTATACACCTTCACTTAAACAAGATGAAAAAGTTCTAGAGTTTGGCTGCACAACAAAGCGAATGTGCTTAACATTACTGAACTGTGCACATAAAAGTGGTAAAAACGGCACTTTTTCTGTTGTATATATTTATTAACATTTTTAAAAACTAAAGGAAATCGTGTCTAAAGAATTACAGGAAAGTATGAGAATGATGTCTTGACAAATAGAGAATATAAACAAAGATAAATAATAAAAATTTTAAAATAGAAATTTTGGAGTTGAAAACTACAGTAATTTGAATGAAAAATTCAGTAGAGGGGCTGAACGACAATTTCAACTGGCAGAAGAAAGAATCAATGAACTTGAAGACAGGTCAACTGAGATGATCCTGTCTGAAGAATCGAAAGACAAAAGGTTTTTAAAAAAGTGAATAGCACTTTAGAGACCTAAGGGACTCTGCAAAGATTACCAACACACCATAATATGAGTTTCAGAAGGAGAGGAAAAAGAAAGGGGCATAAAGAATATTTGAAGAAATACTGGCCACATACGTCTCAAATTTGATGAAAAACATTTACCTACACATCCAAGAAGCTCAAAAAGATCTAAGTAAACTCAGACGATCACACATAAACACAGTCAATCTGTCTGAAATGAAAGACAAAGAGAGAATCCTGAAAACTATGAGAGAAAAATGCTGCCCTCATTAGGCATAAGAGATCCGCCACAAGTTAACAGCTGGCTTCACAGCAGAAACCACAGAGACCAGAAAGTGGTGAGAGGACATATGAAAGGGCTCAAAGCAAACAACTGTCAACCCAAATTCTATACCAACAAAATTACTTCAAAAATGAAGGAGAAATTAAGACATTCCCAGAAAAATAAAAACTGAGACTATATCACCAGGAGATGAGACAAGAAATACGAAAGACTGAAGTTAAAGGACACTAGATGGTATCCACACAAAGAAATAGAGAGCATTGGCAGAAGCGATTACATTGCAAACATAAAAGACAGTGTAAATATATTGTTGACGTAACTTTTTCTTATCTGATTTAAAAGATAATGGCATAAAGCAGTAATTATAGTTGATCCTTATTATTCCATATTTGCAAATTTGCCTACTCGCTAAAATTTATTTGCAACCCCTAATCAATACAGGCATACCTAAGAGACATTGTGGGTTCAATTCCAGACTACTGCAATAAAGCAAATTTTGCAACAGAGTGAGACATATGTATTGTTTTTTCATTTCCCAGTGCATATAAAAGTTATGTTTACACTATATACTATAGTGTGTTAAGTGTGCAATAGCATTATGTCTAAAAAAAAGTAGATGCCTTAATCAACAAATACTTTATTGCTATAAAATGCTAATCACCTGAGTCTTCAGTGTTAGTTGTTACCATTTTGCTGGTGGAGTGTCTTGTCTCAATATTGATGGCTGATGACTGATCAGGGTAGTGGCTGCTGAAAGTTAGGGTGGCTGTGGGTGATTTCTTAAAATAAGGCAAGAGTAAAATTTGCTTCATCTATTGACTCTTCCTTTCATGAAAGAATTCCTTATAGCCTGCAATGCTGTTTTATAGCATTTTACCCACAGTGGAATTTCTTTCAAAATTGAAGTCGATCCTCTCAAACCCTGTTGCTGCCTTTATCAACTATGTTTACATAATATTCTACATTGTTTAGAATTTCAACAAGGTTCACAGCATCAAGGTTGTCATTTCAATGAGGTTCATAGCATCTTCACCAGGAGTAGATTCCATTACAAAAAACCCACTTTCTTTGCTCATAAGAAAGAAGCAACTCCTCATCTGTTCAAGTTTTACCACGAGATTGCAGTATTTCAGTCACATCTTTGGGTTCTAATTCTAGTTCTCTTGCTATTTCTACCACATCTGCAGTAACTTCCTCTGCTGAAGTCCTGAACCCCTCAAAGTCATCCATGAGGGCTGGAATCAACTCTTCCTGAACTCCTGTTCATGTTGATATTTTGACCTCCTCCCATGAATCATGAATGTTCTTAATGGCATCTAGAATGGTGAATCTTTTCTAGTGGTTTTCAATGTACTTCACCCTGATGCATGAGAGGAATGATAATCTATAGGAGCAATAGCCTTAAAAAATGTGTTTCTTAAATAATAAGACTTGAAAGTTAAAATAACTCCTTGATCCATGGGCTGCAGAATGGATGTTGTTTTATAAGGCACGAAAACAATATTAATCTCCTTGTACATCTCCATCACAGCTCTTGGGTGACCAGAAGCATTGACAATGAGCAGTAATATTTTCCAAAGAATTTTTTTTTTAACAGTAGGTTTCAACAGTGGGCTTAAGTATTCAGTAAAACCATGCTATAAACAGATGCACTGTCACCTAGACTTTCTTGTTCCATTTACACAACAAAGGCAGAGTAGATTCTGGATCATTCTTAAGGGCCTTAGGGTTTTCAGAATGGTCAATGAGCACTGGCTTCATCTTAAAGTCACCAGTTGCATTAGCCTGCCCTTTGAAGCTTTGAAGCCAGGTACTGACTTCTCTAGCCATGAAAGTCCTAGATGACACTTCTTCCAATACAAGACAAGGCTGCTTCATCTACACATGAAATCTGTTGTTTAGTGTAGCCACCTTTATCAATGATGTTAGCTAGATGTTCTGGATAACATGATGCAGCTTCTACAATACATCAGTACTTGCTGCTTCCCTTTGCACTTTATGTTGTGGAAATGGCTTCTTTCCTTAAATCTCCTGAACCAACTTCTGTTAGCTTCAAATTTTTCTTCTGCAGCTTTCTCACCTCTCTGAGCTTTCACAGAACTGAAGAGCCTTAGGGCCTTGCTCTGGACTAGGCTTTGGCTTAAGGGAATGCTGTGGTTGGCTTGATCTTTTATCCAGACCCCTAAAACTTTCTTCATATCAGCAATAAGGCCGTTTCACTTTCTTATCATCGGTGTGTTCACTGGAATAGCATATCTAATTTCCTTCGAGAATTTTTCCTCTGAACTCACAACTTGGCTATCTGGTACAAGAGGCCTAGCTTTCAACATGCCTTCCTCACTAAGCTTAATTATTTTTAGCTTTCGATTTACAATGAAAGATGTGTGACTTTTCCTTTCACTTCAACACTTAGAAGTCACTGCAGGGCTATTACTTGGCCTAATTTCAATATTGTTGTGTCTCAGGGAACAGGAGCCAGAGGAGAGGGAGACAGAAGGGGGAATGCCTGACCAGTTGAATACTTAGTATATACTCAACATTTATTGATTAAGTTTGCTGTCTTATATGGGTGCAGTGTGTGGTGCCCCAAAACAATTACAATTGCAATATCAAAGATCACTGATAACAGATCATCATAATAGATATAATAATGAAAAAGTTAAAATATTGCAATAACTACCAAAAGGTGACATACAGACATGAAAGTAAGCTGTTGGAAAAATGGTGCCAACAGACTTGCTCGACACGGGGTTGCCATAAACGTTTTTTTGTTTTGTTTTTTTTTTTTTTGAGACAGAGTCTTGCTCTGTCACTCAGGCTGAAGTGCAGTGGTGTGATCTCGGCTCACTGCAACCTGACTCCCGGGTTCAAGTGATTCTCATGCCTCAGCCTCCTGAGTGGCTGGGATTACGGGCATGTACCACCACGCTGAGTTAATTTTTTTGTGTTTTCAGTAGAGACAGGGTTTCACCATGTTAGCAAGGCTGGTCTTGAACTCCTAGGCTCAGGCAATCCACCCGCCTTGGCCTCCCAAAGTGTTAGGATTACAGGCGTGAGTCACTGCGCCTGGGCTGCCATAAACATTTAATTTGTTAAAAAACACAGTCTGTGAAGTACAATGAAGCACAACACAACAAAACAAGATATGCCTTATTTAAGGCATTTTTTTACTCCATTTGATTTTTGGAAATTATATCATTAATATAGCATGTAGTGAAATAAAAAATTAAAATAGTATCTTAGGCCTCAAGCTTTTTATCCTTAAGAAGATGAAGCTGGATTAGATGATGTCTAAGTCCCTCTCTTCCGACATTCTTTGACAATAATTATATAGCACAAATCAGAAGATCATATGTCTACTGTATCTAAGTAGTAAATATACTATTGATCTAATTACCAACTGTATCTAATTCCAATTAAGAAAGAACTTCAGTTTTAAAGCAAGTTTACTATATCTAGACTAGTGACTTCTCTATTTTGGGGAATATATGTTTTACGAACTGTAAATATTATTGCCTATACAGACAATTAATTATAGTATCCATGCATTTTTTTTTTTTGCCTATTCACACAAAAAATGTATTTGAGAAACGCATTCATATTTAACAATAAAGTCTGGACATGTGCCAGTTATAAATATAACATATATCTGGTAAGAAAATAATTCTGTAATTTTCTTTCAAGTTTGTTAACTACATAGAAGCCCTTACTTTCCTTATGGCTAATATTTTAGTGCTACTCAGTTACAGACTTGCCCAAATTCTACTGTCTACCACCATTTATTAAGTAGTTGGACCTATTTTCATATTCTTCCAATAAATTTTCAAAAGAGAATATCTAAATTTTGAATAGTCCTTTTTTGGACAATATTAAGTAATAACTTGAAATACATTGTTTTACATAAGCAACAATTACATGCTAGATCAAGGAAATGGGCATATCCTTCATAAATAAAAAGAAGAATATACAGCAGAAAAAGATTATTCTTTATTCAGAGTAAGTACTCTAGTGTAAATATACACTACTATTACATTCTTCACATCTGGCCTATATTACCTTAATAATATAAATTAGCTTAAACATAAAATAATCTTATACATTTTATAAATAATATCTAGATATCATTTTTTTAAAGTAGGTTTTCTATGTGGAAAGATAATAAAACTATACCTGGGTCTTCAAACTCTCAGGAATATTCACTTTAAATGTAAAGTGTTGTATAATTGAATTTGTTCTTTTTTTAAATTTAAGTGAACCTACTGGCAATGGAAACAGCAAGTGGCTTTCAAAATGGACACATATCAGTGGATATTAAAGTAACATCTGTAGAGTACTTTACCACTTATAGAGTGCTTTAACATGTATTGTTATTTAACTGTTTCAACAATCTGTGAGGTCTGAGGTTTTTACCCAGGACTTGGGCAAGCAGGGAGGAAGAGGATGTCAGGTACCAAGATACTCAGTTCCTCCATATGTATGTCTTGCTTCATTTTATAGCATTTATAGTCTGTAAGGAATTGATGCTATTCATAACTAAACTACAGTGATTAGTACGTGGGCCCAGGGGCATTTACTTTGAGATACCATTTGAAGTTTTCATACTTTTTTTTTTGAATGCTAATAAATCGACTGCCAAAAAAGTGAGCATCAAGGTCTACATCAGACAAGAAAATATCATTATGCTAGCTGCTTGTTATCAATGATTAATTTAACAAATATTATTGAATCATTACAAAGTATATATAGGTGAAGACTTAAAACAGTGTGTATCAACTGAACAAATAAACAGGGGACTTAATCATCTACTACTTGTAAAGCTGTCTTTGGTGAACTTGCTTCAAAACAGTTGTTGAAAAAATTTAAGTGTTAGGGGAGTACTCTAAAATTCTTTTCAACAGGATAACTATAAGTGTCTAATGGGACAATCTGTCAGATAACCTGAAAAAATGTCCCAATATAAATTAAACTGAAAGTCTAAAGATACTATATAAGAAACTACTAAAATCTTAAATAATGTTCACTATTTTACTCTTCATAGTAAAATGAACCAGAGTAAACCAGTTATGGAGCCAGAAGGTAATGATCTTACAATAAAAAATAGCAAAACTAAACCAAATCAAACCCTTACCTCCAAACACCGGGGCTTTTAAGTAAGGTAACTGTACTTTTTTATCATCCAAACAAAACCCACTTCCGAGACTTAAAAAGAGTGCAATTAATATTAGGCATAAACTGGGAATGTGCCAGACAAACCAGAATGTATGGTCTCCTGCTTAATAAGACACATGTCCCAGGCCATCCTGTTCTAAGATCATAAAAACAGAAAAAAACAGAAAGCATGACGGAGCTCAAAGCACAGAAATAAACAAGAAAAAAATAAAAACTTTCACAAAGTAAGGTTTCCTCAAGGTTGCAAATCAATTTGCATTAATAATATTTTAAGCAACGGTAAAAGGGAGGAGGGGCTGATGTGCTAAAATAAGGAAGACTGGCTGAAATAAATTTACGAAGCAGTCAGATCCCAGATCCTCTCCCCGACCCCAGCAAAACACTGGAAGTTTATTTTCTTAAGAACATAAAACAGTGGTTCTCTGCACAGTGGACCCCGGGCACAGCTGAGAAGAACATATACTATGCTGAAAACAAGAGCTTGGGTGAATGCATATATACAGATGCCGAATGCAGTGATACCCCTGACCTCAATCATTCTTCCCCTGCTGGGTTCCCAGAATGATGGCCTTCATTCTCAAGGCAAGAGACATGAAGAGTCTTCTCTGAGGAATCTGACCATCCTAAGAAGGAAGACTTAAAGTTACTGAGTAGAAGATTCCTCAACCAAACAGCCCAGCCAGGCCACTCTATTGTGGAACTCACTGTTGATAAGCCCCACTCCTATGCTCATAGCCTCCAATCAGCCTTTTTGTTCCTTACTATTAAATATAAACACACAAACAAAAATGTCCAGATGTCTAATGAAAGACTCTTATATCAAAGACAGAGATTAAAAGAAATACATAATAAACAGATTAAAGCAGCTTAAAGAGAAGTAATTTTTTTCTTTTTCTTTTTAATATACCGAGTGGTAAGAGAAGTAAAATTTTTAAAAATATCTATAAGTATCTTTCTCACACAGATAGATACACGCAGAGAAAAAAAGTTTTTAAAATAATAAACTCAGAGGGTTTTTAAAAGATAAATCTGAGAAAGTCCGCACAGAAAGCAGAGCAAAACATAACAGTGGCGACTAACAGGAAAGGAAAGGTAAGTTAGAAACGTAATATCCAAGTCATGGGAGTTTCAAAAAATAAAGGGGAAAAATCATCAATAAAAGAATTTAAGAAAACATTTTAGAACCAAAGAAAAGGAAGAATTCAAAGAAAGAACGAGCAAAAATGCATGAAAAGAAACCCATGCCAAGGCAGATTATTATGAAATTTCAAAATCCCAGGATAAAGGGAAGAACCTGAAAGTTTTCAGGGTAAAGCAGGTCTGAAAGGATAGGAATTGAATGGAATCAGTCTTACCAACAGCAACACTGAAATGGGAAAGTGAAGTAAAATGGAGGCAAAGTACAATTCTGTAGAAAAATTATTTTCAACCAGAATTCTATACTCAAATTACCAATCAAGTATGAGGGAAACATAAAGACATTTTCAGATATGCAAAGTCTAAAACATTTACCACTCATGCAAGCTTTCTTGGGAAACTAGCAGGGAGTTAACACCACAAAAATGAGGGAATGGACCAAGAAAGAGCAAGAAATGGAATACGGGAGACAGGAAATCCAACACGGTGAGAGGTGAAGGGAGAACCTAGGAAGGCAGCCATAAAACCAGATGTCAAAAACAACCGGTTCAAACTGGACACTTAAGAAGATAAAATGGATAGAACACCCAAAGTGTCTGAATGTCTTGACAGAATTAGACAACTGATGAAAAAGCAAACAAAAGAAACAAGACAACTCTGAAAAGATTTTTAAAACAGAGAGAAAAACAAAAACGGGAACAGGAAAAGTGATCATGGTTTACCACATGGCTCCTGCTGTGAAAAGCATTTACATAATCAGAATAATGTAAATACTAATATGGATGTAACAGAAACAAGGAAAACGTCTTATTGTGAGATCTAGGGTGTAAAAATGATACAGCGGGGACAAGGGAAGAAAAAAGGTAAAATCTTCACCTCCTGTTGGGGGGAGTCTATAGAAAATGACAAAAACTAAAAAAACAAACAAACAAAAACCAAGAAGTGCAAGATAGCCATGCTATTTTGAAAGTAGGGTTAATCAACTAAAAGTTAGAGGTCACAGTGCAGAAGAGGGCATGGAGGACCCCAGGGAGGAGACCTGCTTGCTGTTTTTTTTGCCATAACTGTGTAGAATTGTTGGTCTCTAGATAACAAGTGTGCACAAAATTTTGTTAAACTATTTGATTAAAATAGAAAAGGAAAAGAAAAAAAGAGGGGACTTAGTGAAAGAAATCTCAAAAACATTTTAATTGAAGTGCCAAATTGCTCAGACCTCAGCCGGTATCAAACTGTTTTTCCCATAACTAAAGTTACACCACTGTGTATATTATTTGAGTATGATTATCAACCTTCCTCCATATTCTTCCAGTATGAAGACAGACAGGGAATTTTCCAAATCTTACCTCGAGCAGAGCTGCTGCGGGATCACCCTGTAGACTTTTTCCCAGTTTGTCAACTTCATCTAATAGGAACACTGGGTTGTTCACTCCCACAGTCTTCAAGCCGTTGATGATGCGACCAGGCATGCTGCCAACATAGGTGCGCCTAGAGAAAGCAAGCAGCACATTCACAGTGTGAGATGTCAGGAGGCAGGAGCGACGCCATACAGAAATCGAAACTTACGAATGTGAAAAGATCATTTAGCTATCAACATAATATAGCAAAGAGGTACTATGTATTTAAAAGGCACTATGATAAAATCAAAAGTTATTATATTCAATTCCAACCTTATCTTCTACTTAATTCTGGTTACAAGTTGCCCATGATATTGGAAGAACTGTATCACATTTGCCATTTGGTGAAATGAAGAAACATGACACTTAAGTCACCAGTTACGGTTCTTCCTCTTTAAGACTCCAAAATGTCCAAAGTACTTTATGAATTCCCATGCTTTCCATGATTTTCCAGAGCATCCCCCTACCCAACGCAACCACCTTTATATACACTGAAATGGCTGCCCCAGGGCCAGCTAAAACATCATCATGTTCATGAAGGAGATTAAAATCGGTTCAAAGGGCCACTCAGAATGTAGACCAAAAACAACAACAAAAAAGAAAAACTCCAATCTCTTTTATTTTCAGAGGCAATAATCTGTTAACTATAGTACGAGGATCTGGGGTCAACAGTATTTATATCAGAATTCCATTATTCTTATTCTGTCATTTTGAACAAAACTGTATTCATCCCATATGTACTAATTGGCAATAATCACGTTCAGCCAGCCAGGTATTTTGTTGAATGTTAAAATGTGAGAGCGTGCTTTATCGTCTTTGGACCAGAATCACCCATACAATTATGACAGATGTAGACTGTGGCATGAAATAAAAACACATATGTTTATCAAACCAAAAAAGGTGCATTTTTTACAAAGCCAGCAAAACTGAAAGCAGCAATTTACTAATTTTAATTATAACCTTGCTGTCTACGTTGTGCAAAGCAAATGCTGTCTCTGAAGAGGCATAAAAGCCTGACTGCCGAGAAGAAAATGATCAACGAGAAGTGGAACAGCCGCAGTTACCTCATGATCTGCACAAAGCCGATTCACAGAGCAGGCCTGAATTCTGCCACATGACTGGTATAAAGTAGGACAGAATAAACAGAGTGACCTTTGAAAAGACAAGCAAGCCTTAAAAACATCGTGGGAATGCCTTTCATCTGGGAAAGGTGACCACGGGAAGCAAATGCAATAAACATTGTCCTGTTAACATAAGGAATTAGCACATTCAAGATTTCAGAATCAGATACAGGAAAGATAAGACTCAGAATTAATAAACTCTTTCAAATTATTTTTCTAGAGAACTTACAGATTTGCCATTACTCTGATTTTTAAGAGTGGTAGGGAAGGGAATTTTTTAAAAGAATCTCAAAGCCTCTAACAGGTCATTTTTTGCTGCAGTTATTTATTTGCCTTTCCTTTTTTGATGAGTAAACTTTAAAAACAGGTACTGACAATTCTACACCTAAAGTTACGGAGAGAAAATAATATTCTAGGTAGGCACCCTTTCTAAAAAAAGTGGAATCCTAGATTCTACTCACACTGTATATAAGCAATTCCTCTTACATTTTCCATTACTTCCCAGAGCCTACGGAATAAGGTTCAAACTCCTTTGTCTGGAGTTCGAGGCTCTTCACAGTCCAGCTCCCATTCATCTTCCCCAACTTGCTGCCATTACTTTCTTGCTTCATCCACAATCAAGATCCTATTATGCTCCTTAAACTTTTTACCTTTGTTAAAAATATGGTGCCTTCCTGCCCTTAATACTCCTCTTCCTGCTTACGTAAATCCCAACAATTCTAAGAAACTTTTTCTGACTACCTCTCACAAAGTGACTGCTCCAATAATGCAACGTCTACTGCATTTACTGCCCCCATAACTCATCTGATGGTTACTTATGACCTAGTTTTTATTCATGGGTATAATAACCTCCTCTAAAGAGCCAGTGAGCACTTTTATGACAGAGACGGGGTCTCGCCACAGAGTAGTGGCTAGATATAGAGCTGTAAGACTGTTCCCCACCAGATCCACCATGCCGGCACTCAAAGCATCTTTCCGTCAACACTCTAAAGGTAACATAGTACAAGCCTCTGAATACTATTTTGGGCAAATTACTTGACCTAAGCCTCAGTTTCCTCACCTATAAGATGGGGATAATAGTGTCAACTTGGTGGGTTATATTAATATAAAGATCACGAGAGAACACAGGTAAAGCACACAGCACGGTGCCTGGCATACAGTGAGCTTTCCAAAGATGCTCATCGTTATTAGCAACAGCTACTTAAAGTTTACTTCTGGTTTCCTGGAAAAAGCACAAGAGCAGAAATCTGTACACCTGAGTCCCAGTTCAATTTCCGCCTCATGGAAGCAACTTTTGCAAATGTCTTTTATAGCAGACAAGAGAGAAAAACATAGGCATTTCACCATCCACTCTTCCTACCTATTCAATTAAAGGGCTCCCTCAGGCTATAATGCAAACCATTAAAACAAAATTTACAAAGAATTTGGAATATAAAAGAGTTTAAGTGTTACAATGTTAAGTGAAAATGACAGGATTACAATTCTGTTACTTAAAATCCAGTGATAAGTTTGGCAGTACAAAACAAATGTTAACAGTGATTATCTTTGTATGGTAGAAAAACATGAGATTTTTTTTTCATTTTTCCTTTTTCACATTTTCTACCAAAGGTGTGTGGATATGTAGGTGTGGGTGTGGGTGTATGTGTGGGTGGGTGTGTGGGGGTGTGTGTGTGTGTGTATCTCAAACTCGAAAAAGTAATCAGTTTAAAAAAGATCCTAATGATCTCAAAAAGAAAAATAGTCTTTAAGAAATTGGGATTTTAATGTATAATAGCATGTCTAAACAAACGCAATTCTTCTTCTGGTAGTCATTACTAAATCTTTTTATAGACTAACTTGTATGGGTGTACTCATCTAAAGGGTTGCATAACTTCCAAAATACTATGTTTTAATCTTATATGAATTCACAAACACCTAGAGAGCACTCACCACATTTAGCACTATGTTAAATAAGCATCATGGGGTACATAAAGAAGATATATAATAAATCCCCTGCCTGAGAAAGCTTGTACTTTTTATAAACGTATTTATGTTTCATCTCCACAGTTGTATGGTAGAAATGCCAGAGGCCCGTATTCTATAAAGGAGCACAATAGGTGGTCAGTTTAGAGAAGAGTAAAATCATAACTGACTGCACTTACATTAATGGAGGAAGCCTTGGGTTGAGTCTTTAAAATAAACCTAAGTTTTGGAGAGGCAAAGAAGAGCTGCATGCAAATACAAGTTGAAAGGATAGTGGGCAAATCATAATATATCTGGTACACTATGCTAAAAAACATATTAGAAGCTTGCTGCTTCAGTTATTTTTCCCTTGTAGAAACTAATAATGAAACAGTTTATTTATAACTTTACCATTTCAGGTTACATATGAAAATGTATCAATGTGGAAATCACAAGGTCATTTTTCTTCTCATCTTGTTTGCAAGTTGAGCCAAGGATTTCTCACAATAATATAATTTTATTATCTAAATAAACAGCTGGTAAATTATTTCTAGGAGTGAATATCAACAGTGATTTCAGATATATCATAACAATAATATATTATTTCTTTTTACCAAAGAACAAATGAAAAACAATTATGCAAACATGATTTCATAAAACTTCATCTTAAAAGAAGTTACTTTATATTTAAGTTGTTAAAACTGATAGAAGAGAACGGGTATTTTGTGGCTTATAAAGTGGACAGAAAAATCACAGTGGAGATAAACCCAAATGAGAAATGTCGAAAAGACTGAAAAACTGAATGAGTTAATACATAGTATAAACATTATTCTCCCTTTAAGCTACTCAAAACAATATAGACAAAAATGAGCCAATGTTTAGTCAGATCACTATTATTTTCCAAGTGTAGGATTAAATGTTAAGGCAAGCCTTTCTTTTTCTTCCCCATCTCCCCACCTCATTATCGTTTAACCCTAAAAAATATATCTTTGCTTGTTTTTAAAATAAATCCCCAACTTATCGGCATCCTCCTTCTCATACACAGATACTTTCAGCAAAAGGCCAGGGTTCCACACATGGAAAAACAGGGAGAGTGAGTGGCAAAATCGAGAGGATAAGCAAGTGCAGTAACAAAGCAGCTTTCTTTTTCCTTGGCGATTCTAAGACTGCGGAACAGTGGTGCCTACTCAGAGGCTAAGGAAAAACAAAACTTTTCATGAACTCTAACTGTGAGCACGTGACCGGTACTCAAATGCCAAGACCTGGGTTGTCTCCCAAATGCCTCAACTGTCACATGGAACCACATGTTCCCCCAGGCACACCCACGGTTGTGCTGGAATCGTCAACTGTTCTTTCTCTCCTCCTCCTATTCACCTTCAATTCATAACTGACCTAAGTGCATGCTCTGCCCTCACCCTTTCCTCAACAACTGAACCCCACTACTCTCCACGTGCTTCCAAACAGGGTTTGAAATAAAATTTTTCAACAGGCTTTACTAATTTACGGGGTAGCTGGGTAATACGTCCCCAACAGCACAAGGGAAGGTTGCTATAGTAGTTAATCAAACATCTGGTACACTGACAGCTAAGTAACACTTACCAGCAAGGTGTATCTAAAATCAGGCTGAATAAAATGATTCACAAAACAAATCCTGATACTTTTTACTCCGCAACCATCACAGCCTCCATATATACGTTTCTAAAAAGGTTATATTTACAAATATTTTAGGCAATGGTGATTGTAACATGACCTCCTGTTACAAGACTCATAAAGTCAAGTCTTATTTTCTTTAGGCTCAATTTTCTTAATACAGTCACACACACAAAAGCATATTCACTTGAAAAAAAGAACAAATTTTATATGTCAGTAAGGATTTAAAACAGAGATTTATTTTAATCCAACGATGTTCATAAGTGGTGAGAACCATGACACTATACATTGTCCATTAATAGGCAATAGAAAAATGCATTTTCCCATAATTCTGCCATATAAATTAAGCAATAATGCTGAGAATAGGATAAATATTTTAGAAGACAATTTAAAAAATCAGATTGAAATTTATAAAAACTCATACTGAAGCTTGTAAATCTAAATTTGTCCTCTTGAGAATTTATTAATAGAATTTAAATGGTTAAAGCTAATTTTTAGTGAATGCTGTGTGTCAGACATTCAATAAGTGCTTTCAAAGCCTTATCAAATAATCAATACCAATGTGAAAAGAAACAGAACAAATTACCTACGTGTCATGTGCTTATGATGTCAATTTCATATAATTCCACAAACTCACTGTCTAAATGCCATCAAATACTTACTCTGTAGCTAAAATGAGAAGATTTAGGCCCTAGAACGCAGCTTCTTTAAGTGTGGTCCAAGAGAAATGCCAATTCCTTTACAAAAGCAAACTACAGCCTCTAGTGGTACATGCAAGAATAAGAAGTCTAGGCAACAAAAATATCTTTTGAAATTGCCAGAAGAAATCACCCAAATCAATTCTCTACTCTGATCTGCACCCCTCATTGTTTATTTACTAAATTCTTGTGATGATTCTTTTTTAAAATTTATTATTATTATTATTTTTAGAGATGGGGTCTCACCATGTTGCCCAGGCTGGTCTTGAACTCCTGAGCTCAAGTAATCTGCCTGCCTCAGCCTCCTAAAGTGCTGGGATTATAGGTGTGAGCTACCACACAAGGCCAGTAATGATTTTTTAAAAATGCATAAGAATTTTAAGTGAGCAAATAAAAGAGAATAAACATAACCATTTCTCACAGAAAAGTTTCTGAAACAGTTTTCCATCCCTGTCTATGGCTAGGGATCCCTTTGAATAAGGCAAATAGAGAACAAGATATTTAAAAAGCATCATATTCTTTTATAAGCAGTTTATGGTTTCTACATTTAAACATGTTCTTTAACACATACACTATAGGTATGTTTTCTCACAACTTACAATTGCTATGAATCCCTTAAACCATGAAATGTAAATTCATGCCTTCTCAAGGCATCTTCCATCAGATCAACAGAGAGATCAGGGAGAACAATGAATGCAACATGCAAATCTGATTCTAATAATGTCAGATGAATCAGAAACAGTTTCCTCGTTGTTGTTTGTTTGTTTTTTGAGATAATGTCTCTGTCTCCAGGCTGGCGAGCAGTGGGACAATCATGGTTCACTGCAGCCTGGACCTTCCCAGGCCTAAATGATTCTCCCACCTCAGCCTCCTGAGTAGCTGAGACCACAGGTGCATGCCACTGTGCCTGCCTAATTTTTTAATTTTTGTAGAGACAAAAATTAAAATTTAAAATTTAAATATAAATTTTGTAGAGACAAAAGTGTTTCCCTATGTTGCCCAAGCTGGTCTCAAACTGTTGGGCTCAAACAATCCACCCATCTCTGCCTCCCAAAGTGTTAGGATTACAGGCATGGGCCACTGCACCCAGCCTAGAGAGACAGTTCTTACAGTTTATTGTTTTTTTGACAGAAAGTGAGTCCAAAATGCAAGAATAAGCCTTAATAATTATGCTAACATTTATCCTTATTACTCATATTCACAATACAAACCGACCTTCATAAAAGGAAGCTTAGATTGCAATCAGAACAAGCTTGTTATCAACGACTTCCTACCTCCTCCTATTGGTCCTCCCTATTGCAGTTACTTTGTTTAACTTTAAGAGTTAGAGGTTATTTATGGACCGCTACTGGGTTGAAAAGAGTGTAAAGACATAATAATATCCAATCATAAATAACTTATAATTACATTCAAATGAGATTCCAGGAAAGCTGAGGCACAGAGTAGGTATCCACTGTCAAACAAAATCAAGGTCAGTTTGGGTGCTTAGAGGCTCTAGGCTACCTGGTATGTCTTGTAAATGTCCTTTCCATTGAAGGTACCACAAATAGCCCTTTAAAGAAAACAGACGTATGCTATGCCTAAGCTTTTAGGGAGCTCTAGTCAATTAAAAAGAAAGAGGAATCAGAGATTAAACTGAGAGAAGTGTTCTACCTGTGTCCTCGAATGTCAGACTGATCACATACTCCTCCAAGTGCAATCCTATGGAACTCTCGACCTAGAGTCTTGGCCACTGATCTTCCCACACTTGTTTTACCAACCCCAGGAGGGCCAACAAAGCATAGGATTGGGCCCTTCAGGTTATTTTTCAGCTGTCTGACAGCCAAGTATTCCAGCACTCTTTTCTTCAATTTTTCCATGGCATAATGGTCATTATCCAGAAGAATCCGGGCTGCCCTAATGTCCAGGCGGTCTGTCAAATAACCCAACAGAAATAATTAGAACACATAAAATTTTTAAGTTAAAGAACTCCTTTCAAGCATAACGAGAGCAAAATATTTTTTTCTGAAAACAGATGTGATAAGAACAGACTTGGATCCTTCTAAATGAGGCTTCTAGGAGATCTGCACTTGGTTTGCTTTTTCTGCTTAAGACTTAGTGTCTCCAGAGATAGCAGGGACTACACAATTAAAAACTCAATGTTCATATCATTTTATTTGGAATGATTTTCTAGTTATGCATTACTTCTTATGGAGATATAATTTCTACATAGTCTATGTGTGCTGGCATTTTAAAAAAGGGTGATTTTTTCCTTATTTCAGTAGTAATATATGTTCATTCCAGAAAAGCTGATACACTAATAGAAAAGAAGAAAACAGTTACCCATAATCTCATGCCTCCAAGAGATCACCACTACCTTTACTTCAGTATGTGTTATTCCAGGCTGTGTGCGTGCATTTACAAACTTACTTTTCAAAATGGGATTTTATGGGGCCTTTAAGTTTTGTAAAATGTTTTTTTCACTTAATATATTACAGACAACTTTCACTGTCACACATATATTTATCAGTAACATTCTATGGCTACTTAATACTCCATTACTTAATTATCTATATTCATTTAACTACTTCCCTACTGCTGAGCATTCAAGTTGTTTATACATCTTTACATTTATAAAAGATGCTTCAACTGTGCATCACTGTAACTAAATCATCCCATATATCTGCAATGATTTCTTTCAGATTATCTTCTATGAACAGAAGTGCTGGGTCAAAAAAAAAGAGATGATGTAAAGAATTGCCTAACTGCCACACAGAAAGTTGTATCAAAGTCTCATCAGAAGTGTGTGAGTTAGGCTTTGTTTCTAGAGCCAGGCTTTCAACAGGTTTACTAATATGTTTCAGCACTTAAAATACTCAGATTAAACACCAGGTAACAGAAGCCAAAATAAATTCACTAGATGGGTGGCTGCCAGAGGATAATACACAGCCACATGATCATGCTGGCAGTGAAAGAAGAAGATGGGAGAGACAAATACACACAAATCTTTTAATTAATTAGTACACACTCTTTTAATTATCTAGAATTTGCTACGGATTTTTCATAAAGGAAAAAAATGGCCTGAGATGGTAATTTGGTTCCCAAGCTAGTTCCCCCAAAAACCTAGCTAAGCAGTAAACTATATAATTTAATTATAGTACTATTGATTTTAGTCAGAGTCCTAGGTGAGTGATGCAAGAGGAGAAAAACTAAAATTTCTTCCCCCTTTCCTGGCGCCGGAACCCAACCAATGAATATATGAAGAAGTGAAAGATAGAAAGTTTCTCAATTGTTTCACAATGCTAGCCCTGACACTAAAACCTACCACAGTAAACCTAAAAGAAAACCTCAGACATCCCTTTTTATATAGCTGTAAATATTAAAATGATAGTAAATCAAATCTATAAAGAATAATCTACTAAATCCCAGTGGGATTTATTTTAGTTATGCAAAGATGGTTCAATGTTAGGTCATCAATATCATCATGTCCAAGAAGAGTAAGTTTCCATCAAAATATCATCTTGTACCTAAAAAGGTACTTGTTATAATGCATTATCCATTCATGATTAACACATTCAGTAAGGTAAGAATAAAAGTCAAGATAATTTAGAAAAGACACAACACTGTGAAGAAATTTCTTCCAAGAAATGTGCCAAGTAAAGATAATTTTAAAAGTTCTTTCAATCTTTTAAGTAAAGGTGATTTCCATGCTGTATACATTATTTTCTATCTTTTCCATACAAGAATAACTTTTTCTAGTTATTCTCTTTAATGATTCAGAAATGATTTTGAATAACATGTGGTTACATGAAAAAAATTTTCAAATTTCAATATAAATTTCCCTATTTATAATTGGAAGACTGAAATGGTATCTACTGACTCCTCTGAGATGGGAAAATCTGCAAAGATATTTCCTACAGCTCTTTCCTCTCTGCTTTCCTTTCTGCTTTCAGTTACTATCTGAGATCTCCACTTGGTAGGTAAACTTCTCTTTCAGAAATTACGAATGGGGGGCTGGGCTTGGTGGCTCACACTTGTAATCCCAGCACTTTGGGAGGCCGAGGTGGGAGGATCACTTGAGGTCAGGAGTTCGAGACCAGCCTGGCCAACGTGGTGAAACCCCATCTCTACTAAAAATACAAAAATTAGCTGGGCATGGTGGCAGGCGCCTGTAATCCCTGATATGCAGGAGAATCGCTTGAACCCAGGAAGCAGAGGTTGCAGTGAGCCGTGATCGCACCACTGCATTCCAGCCTGGGTGACAGGGCAAGACACCATCTCAAAAAACAAACAAACAAATGAAGATATTTAGGCTGGACACAGTGGCTCAGTGGCTCAGGTCTGTAATCCCAGCACTTTTGGAGGACAAGGCAGGCAGATCACTTGAGGGCAGATCACTTGAGGCCAGGAGTTCTAGACCAGCCTGGCCAACATGGTGAAACCTTGTCTCTACTAAAAATACAAAAATGAGCCGGGTGTGGTTGCAAGCGTCTATAATCCCAGCTACTTGGGAGGCTGAGGCAGGAGAACTGCTTGAACCCAGGAGACGGAGGTTGCAGTGAGTCAAGATCACACCACTGCACTCCAGATTGGGCGACAGAGTGAGACTCCGTCTCAAAAATATATATATGAATGGCATTTTAATGGTTTTATAACCACACTCACAATTATCTAGACATAATCCTATGTAGCAAAGGTTTAGGAGCTTAACATGACTCCTTTTATACCATAATTTACTCATCTTCAGTTCTTCGTTGAAATGCTAAACAATGGAATTATTTTCATGATGGATACATGGCTGCTATACATCTCTAGTGCTGACACATATGGCATCTCAGAGTACCAAGAAATGTTTCCTTTCAACTAAAAGGCAGTATTTTGTTATGACATGCAAACTTTAAATAAATCAAAAAATAAATTTACTACCACAGCTCACCATAGCTTTATTTTTTGATATTTTATTTTATTAAATATTTTTATTTTATTTATTATTTTATTTTTTAAAACAGAGTCAAGGTCTTCCTATGTTACCCATGCTGGTCTCAAACTCCTGGGTTCAAATGATCTGTCCACTTTGGTCTCTCAAAGTGCTAGGATTACAGGTGTGAGTCACTGTGCCCAGCCAGCTTTATTTTTAATAGCTAAAAAAACTGAAAACAACCCAAATGTCTATCAACAGATGAAGTGATAAACAAATGATGGTATATCCATACAACAGAATACAACTCCAGCAATAAAAAGAAACAAATTACTGTTATATACAGCAACATGGATGAACCTCAAAATAATCATGCTGAATTGAAGAAGCCAGAAAAAAGGGCTCATACTCTATGATTCCATTTATATGAAATTTTAGAAAATACAGATTAATCTTTAGTGGTTGCTTGGGGATTAGGAGGCAAGGAGGAAAGGGGCAGGGAAGAAGGAAGGGATTATTAAAGAGCATGAAGAAACTTCTGGAGGTGATGGTTGTACTCATTATCTTAATTATGGTGATAACATTACAGATGTATACATAAGTCAAAACTCATCAAAATGTACATATTACATTTGTGAAGTTTACTCTATGTCAATTACACTTCAATAAAGCTCAAAAAAGAAAAAAAACCTTTCTCTAAAGAGAAATTAAGGGCCAGGCGCAGTGGGTCACATTTGTAATCCCAGCACTTTGGGAGGCCGAGACGGGTGGATCACTTGAGGTCAGGAGTTCAAGACTAGCCTGTCCAACATGGTGAAACCCCGTCTCTGCTAAAAATACAAAAAATTAGCCAGGTATCATGGCGGGCGCCTATAATTAAGGCTACTTGCGAGGCTGAAGCAGGAGAATCACTTGAACTTGGGAGGCGGAGGTTGCAGTGAGCCAAGATCACGCCACTGCACTCCATCCTGGGCGACAAGAGTGAAACTCCATGTCAAAAAAATTAATAAATAAATAGAAATTAAGGAAACAATCTCATTTACAATAGTTTCAGAAAGAATGAAATACTTAACAACAAACTTAACCAAGGAGGTAAAAGGTCTGTACGCTAAACATCATAAAACACTGATGAAAGAAGTTAGACACAAACAAGTGGAAAGATATTACATGTTCATAGACTAGAAAAATGTTGTTAAAATATCTATACCACTCAAAGCAATCTACTAGTTCAATGTAATCCCTATTAAAATTCCAATGACATTTTTCACAAAAATAGATTTTAAAAAATCCTAAAATTAATAAGAAATTACAAAAGACCCTGAATAGCCAAACCAATCTGGAGGAAGAACAAACGTGGAGACACCAGACTTTCTGACTTCAAGTTATATTACGAAGCTACAGTAATCAGAGACTATGATTCTGGCACAAAAACAGACACACGGACCAATGGACTAGAATGGAGAGCCCAGAAATAAACCCTATAAGGTTAGCTAGAAAGTCAACTAATTTTCAACAACGGCACCAAGAATATACAACAGGGAAAGGCCAGTCTCTTCAAAAAAATGTTGTTGGGAAAACAGATACCCACATGCAGAAGAACGCACTTGAACCCTTATATTACACCGTGTACAAACATTAATTCAAAATGGACTCAAGACTTAAATGTAAGGCCTGAAACTGTAAAAGTCCTAGAAGAAAATATATTTTAAAAGCTCCTTGACATTGGTCTGGGCATGGTATTTTTGATATGACACCAAAGTCAAGTCAACAAAAGCAAAAATGAACAAGTGAAATTATATCAAACTAAAAAGCTTCTGTACAGAAAAAAAAGTTCAGCAAAATGAGAAGGCAACCTATGTAACGGGAGAAAATATGTGCAAACCATATATCTGATAAGGGGTTAATATCCAAAATATATAAGGAACTCATGAAACTTAACACCAAAAAATCAAATAAGTGCTTATCATGACTAATAATCAGGGAAATGCAAATCAAAACCACAATGAGAAAGCACTTTATGCCTGTTAGGATGGCCATTATTAAAAAAAACAAACCAACCATAACCAGTGAAGGTGAGGATATGGAGAAAAGGGCACCGTTGCACGCTGTTGTTCGGAATGTAAATTGGTATAGCCATTATGGACACAGTATGGAAGTTACTAAAAAAGTTAATAAAACAACTTCCATATGATCCAGCAATCCCACCTCTGGGTAAATAGCCAAAGGAACTGACATCAGGATCTCAAAGAGATAGCTGCACTTCCGTATTCACTGCAGTATTACTTACAATAGCCAAGATACGGAAACAACTGAAATATCTACTGATACATAAGTGAATAAAGAAAATGTGGTATAGACATACAATGGAACATTATGCACCTTAAAAAAGAAGGAAATCTTGCCATCTGTGACAACATGGATGGAACTAGAAGGCATCATGCTAAGTGAAATAAGCCAGACACAGAAAGACAAGCACTGTATGATTTCACCTATTTAATGCATGTGGAATCTAAAATAGTCAAACTCATAGAAATGCAGAGTAAACTCGTAGTTGCCAGGGGATGAGAGGAGAAGAAAATGGGAGGTGATGGTTAAAGGAAACAAAGTTTCAGTTATGCAAGATAAATAAGTTCTAGAGATCTACTACAAAGAAAAGTGCCTATCACTAACAATATCGTTAATTTAACATTAGACCTTATGTTCAACGTTCTTACCACCAGCACCAAAACAAAAAAGCCAATAATAATGATGATGATAATAATCACAAAAGACGTAGGAGGAAACTTTGGAGGTGATGGATATGTTTATGGCTATGAGGATTGTGATGGTTTCATGGGTGTATACTTATTCCGAAACTCACTGAGATGTATTCATTAAATATATGCAGCTTTTTGTATGCCAATCACACTTCAATAAAATGGTTCCAAAAAAATTGAAAACAAAAATAACAGTAAGACAATCAGTGGAGTAAATCTGAAATGAAAAACTGCATGAGCTTTCTGAGTGACAATTAGACTGCAAAAAAAGGTGTAATTTTTTGGCTTACCAGTTGTGCTTTTGTTCCAAGGAAGTTCTACCATAAGTTCCAAATAATTTCTAGTCAGAGCATATTCTGGCATTGACTGAGGCATTTTTTTGAGTCTGTGGAGAAAGAATACACAGCAAACTTGTTCAAGAACACAGAAAAATTCTGTAACAGAAAAATCGAACAGCTCTCTTTCTTGGTTAGATATATCATGCATGTTTAGTTAAACAAATCTGAAAAAGTTTGAAAGTATCCAGATAATAAAACGTTTATTTTGTTTTGTAATGTAATGATCACCACTCCTCTCTCTCTCCCCAGCCTACTATACTGCCCCTTCTGTAGTCCCACCAGGGAGGGGTTCTTCCCTTCTGCTCTGCTTTCTCTACAATGTATTCTCATATTTTGTAAGTACTTAATGTACTTACAAAACAAAATAAGGCAGATACCTGCAAACTGCAGGAGAAAACAGTATATCTAATTCTATCCTGGAAATATGGCCTCACTAGTGTGTGTCCCTTTTAAGCTCACAGGGATAGTCAAGTGACACATATCCATCGGTTTACTTATCACAGTAAGATGTAAGTGCCTAACTATGCGTAATACAATAATTTTATTCTTTTGTATCAGAGATGAGTGAGGTGTCGCCTCATAAAAGCAAGCTAAATCATATACTCATTTGAATGTAATTATAAGTTATTTATGATTGGATATTATTATGTCTTTACACTCTTTTCAACCCAGTAGCGGTCCATAAGTGTTCTATATATATTAACTAATGTCAGAGGCAATATAAAATACCCATCAACTACAATTACCAATGTTCTTAACTGTGAGCCTCAGAAAGTCAAATATGAAGTCACTAAGCATTCAAGCAGGCTCATTACAATTCACTAATAAAAGAAAATGGAATAAGAGTTATAAAGTTAAAAGTATGTAAAGGAAAAATGGCTTTCAGTTTAACACTGGGGATATCCAGAAAATGTAATCAACCCACATATCCTATTCTGTTATCAAGGTTTCCCTGTACTTTGTCTTGTACGAAGAGAAATGGACAGTCCTTGCCCTTGAGAGTTTATAATCTAGAGAAGAAAAGTCACGTGAAGAATACGATGCTAACTGAATAAACATTACGTATAAACAAAGAAGCATGGTCTGTTCTTTCAGACAACAAAAAGGCAGCTGCAAGAGTTATAATGCACACTGCAGGTGGAAGACTTGCACCATGTATCCTCAGTATTTGAGAAAAGAGTAGTGAAAGTGGTGTTAATCAGGAGTACTAAGAATGTTAATCAGGAGTTCTGAGAATGAAAACAATAATGAACAAATGCCTTTTATAATTTACCTCTTTATCTCCTTGACACAGACTTTATGGGCCTGCTCTGGCATACTAGATGTTTGTATTTTTTTCTCTAGCATGACAATGTCATCATTATCTTCATCTTCATCTTCATCTTCTAAAGTACCTGAGATATGTGTAATTCTCCTAATAGGGCGTATTGCTATAACCTAATGTAGAAAGCAGAAGAGTAAAACCGTATGTCAAAATAAATTGGAAATAGTACCCAAGTACACCCAAGATTATGACTGGTGCTGAATAAACATTTTTATGACTATAGTCTATAGCTTTAGGAAGTGAAGTTCAGAATGACAATCTGAACTTCAGGCGGTTGTATACAGAGAGGCAGTAGAATTGCAAAAGCAGACCAGCATAAGGTAGACATGATTCTTTGGTATATGCTTACAATAATACGTGCATGAGAAAACAAATTTCAAGGAACTGGATACCAGAAATGATTAAACCATCTAGGAACTATCTTTCTTTCAGCTACTATTGCAGCCACTATTTTCTTGAAATACATTACTTCTTACCATCTGGTGACTGAAAAAAAATCCATTTTATTTCTCACATTACAAAATTTCTTCCTAGCATCTTCAACCTTTCCACCACTGGCTCTATTTTGTCTTCAAAGCTTTCCTGCTTTCAAAATATTTTTTCTTACCTCTAGTTCCTTCTAGTTAACTACCACACTATTTACTTCCCTTCTTGTGAGGTTCTGTGACAAGTGGCTATAACCACCAGATCCCCTACCTCATCAATCACTTCAGTGAGCCTTTGGCATCTGTTCCCATCCTGCCAAAATTGTTCTTTCAAATCTAAAAAACATATTCTGTGCAAAGTCAAATGGCCTTTGTGTTCTCCGCTATGATCTCTCTATCATATGTTAAAACTACCTTATGTGCTCCTTGAAATTCATGAATAAACAACCATTACTGGAGCAAAATGATATACTAGCATTTAATTTAAAAGCCCCCAGAACATTTTATTTTTTGAGACAGGGTTAAGCTTTGTCATCCAGGCTGAAGTGCAATGGCATCAACACTGCTTACTGCAGCCTCAACCTCCCTGGCTCAAGCAATCCTTCCACCTCAGCTTCCTAAGTAGCTGGGACTACAGACACACACCACCATGTTGGCTAATTTTTAAATTTTTTTTTTGTAGAGGTCTCACTATGTTGCCCAGCCTGGTCCTGAACTCCTGGCCTCAAGCAATTCTCCTTCCTTAGCCCCCAAAGTGCTGGGATTACAGGTGTGAGCCACCACATTCAGGCCAGAACTTATTTTTTAACCTGGAAAATTCATCTATTTAATACATTCAAATATAAAAATGTTTAAAATATAAAGCAGTAAATAAAAATTTAATTTTATAAAAACTTAAGTACTAAATATATGCTTTTATTCTTATATAAGTCATCAGCAGATAAAATATTATAAATAAAAAACTGAACATATTATATATATTTTTAAAAGTGAGAGTTCTATAAGCATATCAGTGATTTCACTGTTAAGACAAAAGCACTTTTTAATGCATTTTTCCTTCCTGACTGCTAAAACAGTGTTTTTCAACTCTTAGGGGAATGAAAAGGACAGAGTTTTAGGCTAACTCCAAATATTATCCTGATTCCTACTTTTTAAATAACTATCTCTTGTTTGATCATTTTCTGGAGCACTTTTGAAAAACTTTCATTTTAAGTGATGGCAACCTTTATTGAGAGTAAGTTGAAGTTTTCTGCAACTCCCAGTGGATTTGTCTTTCTACACAAAATGAGTAATTGAATCCCTAATCTGATCTCAAGCCAGAAATAATCCAGTTTTCTGCATGTTTTAAACAGCATGGTGTCCTGGAGTACTAAACCCCAGCATGATGATCACTGTTCCTCTCTCTCTCCTCGGCCTACTTCACTGCCCCTTCTCTAGTACCACCAGGGAGGAGTTCTTCCCTTCTGCTCTGCTTTCTCTACAATGTATTCTCTTTGATGACAAGACTTCTGTACTGATGAACATCAAATTGCTAACATAATTCTCAACACCTCACTTAAGTCAGAGTTCTGCATCTCCAACAGCCTTCAAAGAACTGCCATTTTCACATCCTGTCCATATCAAATATATTTTCCTAATCTAAACTCTGTCCAGACATAAAAATTGAAAAATCAACAGATCAAGGTAGACTTCAAACAGATCCCATCATACATATAAATGTAATGGATGATAATGGGGATGGGAAGGATTATTTAATTAGTGGTGTTGAGTCAAATAAAAAGCTATTTGAAGGAAAAATACAACTGCTGTCTTCAAAATAATATATGGGTTAAAGAATTAAATACTTTTTAAAAAATCAACTAAAGTTAAACTGAAAGGAAAGTGAATATTTATCAAGCCACTGGAGGTTAGAGGACTTAAACTTAGAAAACAAAAAAAGATCAAGAGTTTGACTAAATAAAAATGGAAACTCTTGTAAGTTGAAAACAGCCAAATTTCGGACACAACATACAGTCCCTTTAAGAAACAGTTTTGTATTACTTCCTTAATACTACATGCAGTAAAAAAATGTTACACTCAAAGACACCCATCACAGTTATTTGTTAGTGCTTACAATATGCAAAACACTGGAAACAACAGGGGAAATGGCTCAGTAAATTATCCTTTTGGACGATAACCAAAACAAAGTGAGAAAAATGCTTACATGCTTTAAAAAATAAATCCAGGCAAAGACAAGGATGAGAAGGAAACATCTAAATTTTATCAGTAATGTGAGTGGTAGGAGACAATAAACTTTTCTTTTTTGTTCCTCTCTTTATTCTCCTCTTTTTTTCAAACCTCAAATGGATTAAAATAAATATTTACCCTCTTATCATCATCTTGCTTGGGTTTTCTGGTTTTTTGAAGCAATTTTAGGCCTTCAATTTGTCTGACAAGCAGTGGTATAGTCATCTTGAACCGCTCCTCTAGGCTCACAGCATCTAAAATCTAAGGAAATGTGAGTCAATTAATAGGATCTCTCTCAGAAACACACAATCAAAATTCTTACCAGTATTCACAGCTACACTACGGCTAAGACAACTCAAATGAACTATATTAATCAGCAAGGTTGTTTGAGATGAGTATCAGAATCCTCAAAAAAGAAAGAAAAAACAGAATCTTGATTTTTCACTTTAAAATGAAGCTGTGTGTTTTTAAGATTAAAAAAACCAGATACACAGTTGACGTCAACTCTTTCTGGGAATTATTCTCTTAAAGCCCAGCATGTGTTTTCATATTAGATCTAAACAAATTATAAGTTCAAAATATTAAATGTTTACATATACAAGACAACAGAAGCACTGAACCAACTCTCGCTAGTGATTTGTCGGACCACGGGCCGCTCTCCGTTCCTGCAGTAAGACACACTGCTGCCGCCCACAGTCAGGGGGCTCTCTGGCAGTCCTGTAACTCTTCTACTCCCACCGGTTTAATTGAATTCCTGTGTATAACCAACCTGTTTGTGTTAGTTGCATTTGCTATTATAACAGTTGGATTTAAGTATTAAATAAACTGATAACATATGAAAGAGCTGTTTCACTGAAAACAAACAAATGTTCTAGGATGATTCAGTAAAAAAGACTGCTTTAAAAATAAGTGTGCAAGAAAACTTAAAGTATTACAGTTTGGGGATTAAGTCATGTAAATGTAGGATTCTACACTTGGATTACTTTTCAAGTGTCTTTAAAATTCATTTCACTTTAAATAAATATCAATTTAAAATTATAAGTAATGTGTCATAGGTGTGATTTATATAAAAACATCATGAAGATTCTAAGAAAAAAGGTCCACACATAAGGGAAGGGCCATGGCTCCACATTTAAAAATAGTGAATCAAAGAATGTCTACATATTTAAGTTAAATTAAATATTCACCCTTTTTTTTTTTTTTTGAGACAGAGTCTCTGTTGCCCAGCCTGGAGTGCAGTGGCACAATCTTGGCTCACTGCAGCCTCCGCCTCCCGGGTTCAAGCGATTCTCCTGCCTCAGCCTCCCAAGTAGCTAGGATTATAGGCGTGCACCACCACGCTCAGCTAATTTTGTATTTTTAGTAGAGATGGGGTTTTGCCATGTTGGCCAGGCTGGTCTTGAACTCCTGATCTCAACTGATCCACCCATCTCGGCCTCCCAAAGTGCTGGGACTACAGGCGTGAGCACGCAGCCAAATACTGACCTTTTTATGATTCTTTGCTTTAACTTTTTCTGTAAATTGACTATTAGTACTGATTATACAAATAAAAGAGATGCTTGTGTAAACAAAAATATAAAACAATCACATTTGAAAGTCAGCTTAAATGTAAAAGCATTTCAACTACTTTGGGTCTCCAATATCTTTTTCTTGAAGGTCAAAACTTAACTACTCACTATCTAGATCTCAATAAAAAGTGACAAAGCAACCTGGCATTCAAGAACGGAACACTGTACCTGGAGTTTCTCTTTGTTGCTTGTTCGGATAATTGATGTCAAGATGTCTGGTAAAGCTTCCCTTGGAAGACTATCTAAAAGACGTCTCAATTTAGCAACTGCAGGGACAGACATATCCAACATTTCAACCAACTAGAAGGGGGAAAAAAAGTCTTTTAAATGAAATCTGGCATTATTTGTGAATTTTTAAAAATCAGGTTTCCATCTAGGTTTAATGTTTGGGCCTCAGTCTTTGTTTTTGAAAGATCACTGATTAATATAGTCCACGTATTTTACAGGCCTCAGAGGAAAAGAAAAGTACTTTCAAAACGTCAGTCAGAATGAAAAGCAATAATGGCTCAAAAGTAGTTAATACTAATGTTTACAAAGGCTTTGTAAACTTGTGCCATGATTATTTTTAACTTTCTATTAAAAAAAATTCAAACGTACAAAAAAGTTGCAAGAATCATACAGTAACTCCTGTATATCCTTATTCCAGATTCACGAATTGAATTCACCAACTGAAAAGTGGCATTTTGCCACGTTTGCTTTCTCTCTCTCCACACTCACACATAATTAATAAACATTTGAGGATAAGCTGCAGAATCGAAATCCTTATTCTTTAAATCTCTAATCCTGTGATAGATTAAGGACCCTTGTTCTTAAGAACAAGAATATTCTCTTACATAATCACAATATAACCCCTATTAGATGCATATTATTAGAAATATGTGTATTATTAGAAATTTAGCATAGTTGATGATATTATCACGGCCAATCAGAGGCTGAAATATTAATATTTAGTATAACATGTATGTATTAGTCTGTTCTCACACTGCTAATAAAGACATACCAGAGACTGGGTAATTTATAAAAGACAGAGGTTTAATGGACTTACAGTTCCACATGGCTGAGGAGGCCTCACAATCATGGAAGAAGGCAAAGGAAAAGCAAAGGCCTGTCTTACACGGCGGCAGGCAAGACAGCGTATGCAGGGGAGCTATCATTTATATAACCATCAGATCTTGTGAGACTTATTCACTACCAAGAGAACAGTAAGGGGGAAACCGCCCCCATAATTCAATTATCTACACCTGGCACTGCCCCTGACACACGGGAATTATTACAACTCAAAGTGAGATTTGGGTGGGGACACAGCCAAACCATATCAATTTGGACTAACTAGAATCTGAGCACTGACTGTGAATGATTTTCAGAAAAACAACTGTCAGGGTGTATCTGGGAGTTAAGACAGATTATGCCCAAGACACACTTTCAGTAACTGTGATAGTCATTAGGGCTACTGACAAACTCCCCTTTTCTTCCGGGCACTGCTCTTTCTAACTTCCTTCAAATATATTAATAGGTGTGTCTAAGAGTTTTAAATTGACCCATGAAACATAGTAGAAGTGACAGTTCCTTCTGGGCAGAAGCATTACAAGCCAATGAGAGACACGTCCCATTTCCTTTTCCTGCCTCAGAGATAAGGGAAGCATGTCTTGAGATGAATCTCCAATCCACCTGGGTCCAAGTGACTCTAATAGGCAGACACAACCCCCACTAGTCTCAGGCATGAAGCATGAGCCAGAAAGACACTCATGTCATGTGACTGAGATTTCAGAGAAGTTAACACAGCAAAACTTAGTTCACACTAATTCATAAATGATGTACCAAATCCTCATTTAGTCAATTCAAATAAGATTTCATGTGCTAATAATAATCAAACCCCTCCAACAACATTGTAATTTTGGAACCTATCCATTACCTGCCTAGAATGAAGGGAGTTAAAGTATAATTACGATGCTGTTCAGGTGGAAGAAGTAGGTAATAAAATTTGAATACCCTTACTACTAGGAATTCACCCTATGAAAATAAATAAAACAGTTAACACTCATTTTCCAAACATTTACTGAGTACAAACTATCTGCCAGACCCAATACACTGCTCAGTACAGGATGGCTAAAGGAGAAAAATAAATTCAAATTTGGTAGAGAAAAAATACCTATAAGATACATTCCAATACAATGGGATAAGCATTATGTTAAATTACATGTATGACAGACTGTGAAGGCACAGAGAGAGGAGTGGTAACAGCCTACAGCCGTTGGAAAAGCATAGATTCAATTTTAAAATTCAGAGATGGAGGCCAGGCGTGGTGGCGGTTGGATCATGAAGTCAGGAGTTCGAGACTAGCCTGGCCAACATGGGTAAACCTTGTCTCTATTAAAGATACAAAAAATTAGCCGGGCATGGTAGCACATGCCTGTAATACCAGCTACTCAGGAGGCTGACACAGGAAAATCACTTGAACCCGGAAGGCGGAGGCTGCAGCGAGCCGAAATTGCACCACTGCACTCCAGCCTGGGTAACAGGGCGAGACTCCGTTTCACAAAAAAAAAAAAAAAAAAAAAAATCAGAGATGGAAGAGCACTCCCAGCAGAGAACCAAAGGCAGAATCATAGAGACATGAAATAACTCAATGTGAAGCTGTTTTACATTCAGTAGAGCTAGAACTAGGGTGTCAATGAGGTGATAACTAGAGTTGAGGCAAGACAGATAGGCCCAAGACAAGTTGCAAACGGTCTTAATGTTAATACTAAGAAATTTCGTGTTCATCCTATAGCCATTAAAGTCTTTTATTCAAGGGAAAGGGATGCCCCAAACTTCTTTTAGAAAGGCTCAGTGAAGAGAAAAGGTTCAAGACGAAGAACTAGGAGACAAGAGGCTATTGAAGAAGTCCATTGAAGAGGGCTGTAGAAGTAGATGCAGAAGGGGATGAAAGAGAATAATTAATTGGAAATAAACTTAATGTCTAAAAAGGGAAATTACAAAATTAGTATACATTAACTCAATGAAATTAATAAAAGTACTTAATATGAACCTTAGACATGGATAAAAAAACAAAACATATAATTGAATATGAAATTTAACAAAAATTAAATTTGATGCATGATGATAGTAAGATGTGTGGTGATCTATTTATCTCTAAAAATTCTTTTAATGTCACTGTAAAATCTTTAAAAGTTTAAAAGTTTTTTCTAGATTCAAAGTGCAAAGAAGTAAAGGCAATGCGAAAGAGGCCACGTCTAACAGAAGCACAAAGACCCAGCGAACATCACTGCCGAAAAGAAAAAGAAATTCTATTTCTCTCAATCTCCTTTATTCCGAAGCAGTATATTCACTATTCCAGCTTTCAAACTGAAGTTTCTTTCCTCAAAGTCCTTTTTTTCAGCTCTCATAGAAATTACAGATTTGAATTTTCAATTTTTCTTTTTTTTTTTTTGAGTCAGGGTCTCACTCTGTTGCCCAGGCTGGAGTGCAGTGATGCAATCTTGGCTCACTGCAACCTCCACCTCCTAGGTTCAAGTAATTCTCCCACCTCAGCCTCCCCAGTAGCTGGGACTACAGGCACGCACCATCACACCCAGCTAATTTTTGTACATTTTGTAGAGACGGGATCTCACCATGCTACCCAAGCTGATCTCAAACTCCTGGGCTCAAGCAATCCGCCTACTTCAGCCTCGCAAAGTGCTGGGATTACAGGCGTGTACCACTGCAGCCGGCCCTCAAATTTTCTATTTTTCTATTATTGTTCATTACACTATAAGTATGGCTCTTCAAATGCCATATCAGATACAAGTACCACAGGCTATGAGCACTTGCCCTACACATAGTTCAATGATCAGTAGTATTTATAATAGAAACTTTTAAACATCTGATCCTCATAGATCTAGTTATAGTCACTGGATTATATTAATAGAAAAGTAGACTATACTTTATAATTTTATATGTTTCATTAAGGTTTGAAACAAAATGGGGTGGGAAGAGGAGCTTTCTGTTCTATCTAGAGTTAACCAAAAAAACTAGAATTAAGGAGTCAAATATTTAATGCATATCTAAAATGTGCTTCCCTCCCAGCATTCTAGTTAATTAAGGTTTTAACCATACTTGAAACCAGCCTACCACAGGCTTGATCTGCCATAGTTACTGCTAGACAATGTGATCCTGACTTCTGAAGTAATATAACTTATATAAATGGTGCCTAGATATTTTAGTGACAAATAGCTTCTGTGCAGTATTTTATTTTTTAGCTTTAAATATTTAGGTTTAATAATTATCTAGTTTAGAGACAGTAGAAGTTAGAAAGAAACCTGTAGAAATAACATTTCGAAAAACTTTAGAAAGGGTAGGCCAATATGTCCTGGAATGATTTAGGCAGAACCCCAGACAAGAGTAAATCAGAATTAATATATTATGTTACTAAGTCACTTAAATGTATACTGTCCTAAAACTTCACCATCCAACAGATTCATCGTATCTTAGGAAAGCAAAGGAACCAAAAACAAATGGGTTTTAAGAAAAAACAAAAGCAACTTACTTGTACCGCATATTTGTAAAACTGCTCCGATAGTTCTCCTAGCTCCTCCCTCATTTTACAGGTGCTGGGAAACTCCTCAAGTCGGTCCAATTGCTCTACTTCAGCAATGGGATATGGCTTCTCTTTTAAGACCTGTACAATCTGGAAACGGCACAGGCCTGTAATCAACAGAGTATAGTGGGGCTTGGGCCAGTTACTGCCCACAACCTGAACGGCCAGTGCAGCTGTGCCAATCCTGAAAAACACACAAAACAGTAGTATTACAAACATTCAACATGGGAGAACAGAAACTCACTTCCGAAAGTGTTGGCTTTTCTAATAAATTCATTAAGCAAAAAAAAAAAAACTGAAGTGTAAATAAATTATTTCTCTATTTAACTTAGCATCCAGCATGTGGCCTCTTCCGCCACTACCCTCAGCTATACGGCAAAGCGGGCCATCTCACTATAATCCGCACCTCTTTTAAAAAATTAGGTAGGAATTTGTAAACACTTGGATTATCAGGCATAAAAATGTAAGAGGAAAGTAGTTCAGAATTACATATCTTAAATTAACGTTGTCAACTAAGAATAAGGCAATCTTATACCAGGATAAATATCAATTTAAATACATTTAAATATAAATAGCATTAACCAATCTAAGAAATCTCTGTTCCAACACCAGTTGTTCTACTAACATCGAGTCAGTTTTCTTACATAATCTATGAAACTTCCATATACCCACCTTATCACGAACTGGGAACTTACATATTATGCCCTTAACACTGAATTTCTAAGTGTGAGGGCTAAATATTACAGTCCACACACTGCCATAGACTGAGGAGAGCTAAAGAAAGATCCACATCTCAAAAGGTCTCAACCTAGTTCTAAGTGGTAATCACTTTTCCTAACAATAGGTGAAAAGGCTTTAAGTCTCAGCTCCTCACCAGCAAATACAACTCTGATCAAGTCACATATAAATTTAATTCACAGAAAGGAAGCCTCATCCAAACTAAGCCAGTTATATAAAATATAAAAATCAACATTGAGAAGATACTTCCAGATCCCAAAATAAATAATATTTTCTCCCTTCAGCCATAGGAAAACTGGTAATTCCAGAAAAGAAAATAGAAGGACTAGAACTCTCAACACCCTGGGAAAGCGGTAAGAGGAGAACACCACAGCTGCCCATCTCAAAGATAATAAATCATATAATACAGTATGTGAATATGAGTGAACTTGCTTACTTCTATACACAGTGAATTCTTGATTACTTCCTTATAAATTACTCATTCCATGGATTACACATAGCCTTTGGCTTCTTTCTGCCACTCAGCTTATTCTGAACTACGTCTATCCTTTCTTACCTTTCAGTCATTATCATATTTACAATAAAAACTGATTTAACTAATAACTTAAGCCAAACAACTGAGGAGATAAATTGGTGAGGGAAAAAAAATCACGTACATAAAAAACTTGAAATTATTTAGCAATTGGCTATTATTTTGACTTATTCGTGTTGTGGTTGCTTTTCTTCAATCAATAGTAGATCTTATTTCCCACTTCCTGAAAGCCCACTCAGATTGCCTGAGAAAGTGAGCCACATCTAAACTGATTAGAGAATAACTTAAACCATAATTCATTGCAGATGATATTCATCAATGTTTGCACAAGGCTGAAAGAGCTCACAGTCCTGTTTGTATATAAAACATCCACAGACAAGAAACTGGATCCCCAGCCTAAAGGGTTTACAAAGTAGAAACCAAGGAGGAACCAGAAAGAGAGATGAGACAAATCCAAACCTCCAGATCAGGAGACAAATTTAATTATTTGGGCTACGTCACTGCTAAAAGGTGATGCTAAAGAGGTTTTTTTTGGTGTTTTTTTTTTTTGTTTTTTTTTTTTTAGAGAGTCTCGCTTTGTCACCAGGCTGGAGTGCCGTAGCGTAATCTTGGCTCACTGCAACCTCCGTCTCCCAGGTTCAAGTGATTCTCCTGCCTCAGCCTCCCAAGTAGCTGGGACTACAGGCGCACGCCACCACATGCAGCTAATTTTTTATATTTTTTGCAGAGATAAGGTTTCACCGTGTTGGCCAGGATGGTCTCGATCTCTTGACCTCATGATCCGCCCACCTCGGCCTCCCAAAGTGCTGGTAGTACAGGTGTGAGTCACTGCAGCTTTTCTGTTTGTTTGTTTTAGAGGAAGTCTTGTCCTGTCGCCCAGGCTGAAGCACAATGGCGTGATCTTGGCTTACTGCACCCTCCCTCCTGCGTTCAAGGGATTCTCGTGCCTCAGCCTCCCAAGTAGCTGGGATCACAGGCACATACCACCACACCCAACTAATTTTTGTATTTTTAGTAGAGACGGGGTTTCACCATGTTGGCCAGGCTGGTCTCAAACTCCTGACCTCAGGTGATCCACCCACCTCAGCCTCCCAAAGTGCTAGGATTACAGGCATGAGCCACCAACCTGGCCAAAAGGGGTTTTCCTATAAAGCAAATACAATATTTTTGCTGTGAAAGGAAGATGTTCCAAACTGAAGAGATTAAGCTGAATTTATACTATGTCTACAAAAGGTATAGATGTATACATGTCTTAACTGCTTTTTACTTAAAATCACTTATAGTTGACTAGAAATTATCCCTTTTTAAAAAATCTTTTTTTTTTTTTTAAACAGAGATGGGGTCTCATTATGTTGACCAGGCTGAACTCGAACTACTGGCCTCAAGCAATCCTCCCATCTCGGCCTCCCAAAGTGCTAGGATTACAGACATGAGCTACCGCACCCAGCCTAGAATACATCCCTTTTACAGAAAAACGTCTGTGAAACTATAGATGGCTAGAAACAGAGTACCTGGTGAGACATTTTGGGTGAAAAGCATAGTGAAAAAGAATCTATTGTATATTGGGCCCCAGGTTTTATATATACAAACAGGTAAACAAACAAAATATTCAACTAATATTTTCCTTCTATGATATACAAAAGGATGTACATCAAGTCAGTCAGTCAGTCTTTTTTTTTTTTTTTTTGAGACGGAGTCTCGCCCTATCGCCCAGGCTGGAGTGCAGTGGTGCGATCTTGGCTCACTGCAAGCTCCGCCTCCCAGGTTCACGCCATTCTCCTGCCTCAGCCTCCCGAGTAGCTGGGACTACAGGCGCCTGCCACGCCTGGCTAATTATTATTATTATTATTTTTTTTTTTTGTATTTTTTAGTGGAGATGGGGTTTCACCGTGTTAGCCGGGATGGTCTTGATCTCCTGACCTTGTGATCCGCCCGCCTCGGCCTCCCAAAGTGCTGGGATTACAGGCAAGAGCCACTGTGCCCAGCCTCAAGTCAGTCATTTTTCTAAAAATTCTGGCTCTTCCATTGTATGTGCATTATTAGGTATGCTCAAAAGGCAGCATTTTAATTTTGCAACAGATCCAAACTTACACATCCCAATGACTGGTGTCCTTCCCTTTAGCTAGTAGCTCCGTAAATCTACATCCTAACTATGATATTGTTCAGAGAAGTTTTGAAATTCCTAACTCAAATCTACCCTCAGAGTTTGTAAGATAATGTTTTAATCCAAATCCTAACTCAAATCTACCCTCAGAGTTTGTAAAATATTGTTTTAATTCAAATGAGGTCTGACTACAATGGTTAATAATTTGTATAATTTGGAAACTGACCTAAATAATATAAGAGGTCCAAACATTTAAGAACCATCAACTGCAGTAGTAGGAAAATCTAAAAGCAGCACTACTGGAAAAAGCAGTTTTCCAAGATGAGGATATTATGTAAATATTTAATTCTGGCCTATATGCCCAGCACTTGCTTTTTTTTTTTCCTATAGACAGAATCTTGCTCTGTCACCCAAGCTGGAGTGCAGTGATGTGATTATAGCTCACTGCAGCTTCAATCACCTGGGCTCAAGTAATCCTCCCGCCTCAGCATCATGAGTAGGTGGGACTACAGGCACATGTCACCAGGCCCAGCCACTTTAAAAAATTTTTTTTACTCAAAGCCCTTCATTTTTCTTGGAATCTTTAATCTTCCAAGACCTTCCGGCAATGATGCTAGCTCAGTTCAGCCCATGTTGGAATAATATGGGGCCTCCCCACTACTCTCTTTAATCCCCTTTTGTGAAAATCTACATTTAAAACTACCCATTTGGATATAGGTTTAGAATGCTTTGCAGTTTCAAAAGGCTTTCATATGTATACTTCATTTTATACCTCCTTTCACCCCATGAAGAAGGTAGTATTATTTCCTTATTACAAGTGAGTAAATGAGATTCAAAAAGGTAGAACATGTCCTGGTGGCTCATGCCTATAATCCCAGCACTTTGGGAGGCCAAGGCAAGTGGATTGCTTGGGCTCAGGAGTTCAAAACCAGCTTGAGCAACATGGCAAAACCCCATTTCTACCAAAAAAAAAATAGCTGGACATGGTGGCACATGCCTGTAGTCCCAGACACTCAGGAGGCTGAGGTTGGAGGATCACTTGAACCTGGTAGGCAGAGGTTGCAGTGAGCCGAGATGGCACCACTGCACCAGCATGGGTAACAGAATGAGACCCTGTCTCAAAAAAATAAAAGTAGAACAACTTAGTTATACATGGTTACAAGAAAATTTAATAGAAATAAATTTAAGAAATCAATTTAAATTTAAAATTTAAAAGATAAATTTAATAAATTAAGAGTTCCTTAATTATATTTTAAGACAAATTTTACTTTTTTCCCATCACAATGGACAATAGGTTCCACTTGTACCTACAAGAATTATAAACATAGACCAGGCATGGTAGCTCATGCCTGTAATCCTAACACTTTGGGAGACTGAGGCAGGAGGATCACTTGAGCCCACAAGTTTGACACCAGTCTGGTCAACACAGGGAGACTACATCTGTACTTCATTTTTTGCTTTTTGAAACAGGGTCTCATTCTGTCACCCAGGCTGGAGTGTAGTGGCACAATCACGGCTCACTGCAGCCTAGACCTCTCCAGCTCAGACAATCCTCCCACCTCAGCATCCCCAAACAGCTAGGATTACAGGCATGTGCCACCATGCCTGGCTAATTTTTTCTTTTTTTTTTTTTGGTAGAGACAGGGTCTTCCTATGTTGCCGGGCTGTCTTGAACTCCCGGCCTCAAGTGATCTTCCTGCCTCGACCTTCCACAGTGCTGAGATTACAGGCATGAGCCACTGTAGCCAGCCTCTCACTCTTTCTTAAAACTTCATTTCTAAATTCAAGAAATACCACTAGTGTATCATATATCTTCCTTAAGAAGAGTCAATGAAGATTTAGGAAAATCTAATATAATAGATTAAATTTTAAAATTTTACCATTACCAGGTAATATTTCTTGAATGTCTAAGAATTCTAAGAATACAAATAGGTATAATGTATGGATGAAGAACTGATCCAACTTATGAAAGTGTGCACCTGTTATAAATAAGGCATTAATAGCTTGTTAGATAAATGCCAATGAAACTTAGCTGGGTTCTTACTGATAAGAAGCCAGCCAACAAAGAGGAGGACTGAGAAGTCGGCACTATGAGGAAATGAAGCCATGTACCCTGAAGAGTGTAAATTTGGAAGAAGGCTGGATGACCACCTTGAAATGCTTGGAAGGATATTGTATAGGCAGTGCTAAATTATGACCCTTTTCACTAAGAAAACAATGGGTCACTCAGGAGGCACTAAAAATGCAGTTAAACTAAGCAGAAAAACGCAGGGTGCCCTAGGTCAGCATGCCAGCCAAGTTCTATACTGCAGGACAAGTTCAAAGCTCCTCCTTTAAAAAGGCTCCTACAGGTAACATGCCTGCACACTAATGTGCAGAAAGGGACTGTGCTACTTAAAACCACCAAGGAAGCGGCAGAGGTGAGTCAACATCTAACCCTGCCACTCTGTGTGGCAAAGAACGCTGGGAGCAAATTACTTCTGCTGCTCCTTGAAGGCTGCATCCAGTGTCACCTGGATGGTGTAAAGGAAACAAGAGACAGGAACAGAGCCCCTCTTCTCGCCTCTGGGCTACCACACGGAAAAGCAGGTAACTGGGGAAGGACAGATCTGTGCATGGAAACAGACTAATGCTATGGATAACTCAGTATTGGTATTATTAAAGCCTTTTTTTTTTTTTTAAAGTAGAGTGTTTTAAAGGCCATATTAGAGAAAAAAAGACATTGGAAATTATTACCAAGGAATATGGTACAATCTTTCCACATAGGCTTTTTAAGTAGCAAACAATACTTCTAGGATAACTAGATGGTCTGATGAGTTCTTACAATGCCGGAATTCTATGAAGACTTTTCAATTTATGCTTTCTAATTTAAATGATTAAATTTTAAATCATCTAACCCTGCCACTCTGTGTAGCAAAGAACGCTGGGGGCAAATCACTTCTGCTGTTCCTTGAAGGTTGTGGCCAGTGTCACCTGGATGGTGTAAAGGAAACAAGAGACAGGAACAGAGCCCCTCATCTCGCCTCTGGGCTACCATACGGAAAAGCAGGTAACTGGGGAAGGACAGATCTGTGCATGGAAACAGACTAATGCTATGGATAACTCAGTACTGGTATTATTAAAGCCTTTTTTTTTCTTTTTTCTTTTTTTTTTTTTTTAAGTAGAGTGTTTTAAAGGCCATATTAGAGGAAAAAAAGACATTGGAAACTATTATCAAGGAATATGGTACAATCTTTCCACATAGGCTTTTTAAGTAGCAAACAATACTTCTAGGATAACTAGATGGTCTGATGAGTTCTTACAATGCCGGACTTCTATGAATACTTTTCAATGTATGTTTTCTAATTTAAATGATTAAATTTTAACATTGCTACTCAGTTAAAGGCAATAATATGAATATCGAGGATCAGATCACACAGTATCTGATTATTAGTGATTACTTTCAAGCAGGAGAACTGAAGATTGTTGTTTTGGAGGGATTTTCATAAAATAAATTAAAAACCTGAAGGGTATGGTGGCACTTGCCTACAGTGCCCAGCTACTCCAGAGGCCAAAGCAGGGGATAGCTGGAGTCCAGGAGTTCAAGACCAGCCTAGGGAACATAGTGAGACCCCATCGCTACAAAAAATTTAAAATTTAGCTGGGTGTAGTGGTGCACACCTGTAGTCCCAGCCACTCCAGAAGCTGAGGCAGGAGGATCACTTCAGCCCAGGAGTTCAAGGTTGCAGTGGGCTATGATCACGCCATTGCACTTCGGCCGAGGAGACAGAATGAGACTCTGTCTCAAAAAATAAATAAATGAATAAATAATAAAAATCCTCCAAAATCTTGCCAGAATAATACCAACAAATAGTGAAATTTAAAATGTGACTAAATCGACTTTTCAAGTTCACAGTGTGCCCATGGTTAATCAATACATATGTACAGTAGAAAGAAAACGCAGTCTAATCATGACCACGCTTGCCTAGACAGGGAACTACGTGCCTGGGCACAGAAGGCAAAAAAATTTGGGAAAAGTAAGCAGAAGGAGCAGGGTCACATGTTGGGAAACTGGAATCCAATACAATTTATCAAAGAGTACTGAAACTTGGAATGTGACCAGTTCCACTCAGGCAATAACCAAAGCAGGTCAGATGGGAGCCAAAATATTTTCCATGCTTGAGAAAATCAAGGCTTTTACAATATAAATGAATACTGGGCTGTTGTGGAAGGTTTGTTGGTCTTTGTTGCTTTGTTTTGCTTTCTTTTAATGGGGGTGCGGGGGAGGTACCCATCTCCTTTGAGAACTGAAGAAAGCAAAGGATTTGCCTAAAAAAAAAAATGTACATAGTCACAAGATTTTGAGGGAAAATGAGGCATGTCTAACCCTCTGGAAATCCACTCAGAGTCAAGAACCCCTAATTTAAAAATGAGTGGTAACTGCCAGGAAAAGAGAAGCTCTAAACTGAAAACACAACACCTCCAGTAGAGTTAGGAATAGAAGGCGGGTGCTTGGGAGGTGAGTTTGAAGATACTTGTTGAGAGTATACTACATACCAGCATTGTCCAATAAAAATATAATGTGGACCACATATAAAATTTTAGTGGCCACATTATAAAGGAAAAACAGCAGAAATCTTAACATTTTATTAACCCCAAGTACTCAAAACATTACCATTCCAACATTTAATCTATATAAAATGTATTAATCAAAAAGATTTTTCAAAATTTGGTGTGTACTGTACACTTACAGCACATTTAGGGTGACCAACCTCTTGGTTTCCCTGGGACGGAGGGGCTGACTTTCAATGCTAAAACAATCCCAGCAAACCAGGACAAATGGCAAATCTAGCAACTCAATTTGACAAGCCACATGCACTACACAGTACTGGACAGCACAGTCATCCATCAAGCATGGTGCAAAGCGGAATATACACATCATTCAATTTATTCTTCATAACATGCCTAGAAGATGGATGCTGTCAGTTTCCAAACTACAGGCTAAAAGACACAGAGGTTAAGGCTCTCACCCAAAGTCACACCAATAAGGCGACGGTACGGGGCAATACAGTAGTAAGCCTGGGGCCTAAGAAATGTTATGAGTGAAGGAGCAGAGGTGAGAAGCTAGGAAAGTTCCAGAAAGGGGGAACCAGCGAAAAGGTGAGCACGAAAGGCCCTTTACAAAAGGAAACAGAAGTATTAGGGGGAGAAGGAAAAGGGTGACAAGGAGTATAGAAGGCACCCACGAATAGTGCAGTTTAGGAATGAAACAAGAAAAAGTTAAAACTTACGGAGCAGAGAATGTCTCAGCGGATAAAAATAATGGGTGACAGAAAAGGGGAGGCGGATAGGAGGAAACGGCAGTGGGGAGAAAGGCGGAAAGTGAAGGCAGAGATCACCGGGGAGAAAGGGCCTGAAGAGTTAAAAGCATTGGCCTAGGAGGCTGAAGACCGAGGGCGAGGAATTGCGGGGCGGAAAGAGGATTCAAATTAAATCATTCAGAGCGGCAGGGAACCGAGTAGTTTCACCAGGTATCAGGCACTACTTCATGAACGATCTCATTCATGGTCATGGGGCAGGTATCTGTCATCCCCAGTTTGCATTTGATAGCACCAGAGAGGCGGAACCGAGCCGCGAAGGCCGCCCCGAACCGAGACTCGCGCTCAAGACAGGCCGTGGCCTGGGCCCGGGTCCCCGGAGGAGGCCGCGCCGCCCGCCGCCGCCGCGGGGGCAGCCAGGCCTACCTGTGCAGCGGCGGCAGGTCCTGCGCGTCGCTGGCGGGGTCAGGCGTGTTGGGGATGACGCCCAGGATGGTGCTCTGCAGCGACGTGCCCTTCAGCAGGCGGTTCCGCACGAGCTGCAGGTTGCGGGCCGAGTCCACGCTGGTGCGCATGGTGGAGCCGGGCAGCAGGACGCCCTCGTGGGTGAGCAGCAGCGGGAGGCGGCTGGGGATCTGGATGGGGCTCACTGATGACATGGTGGCAGCCGTTCGCACTAGGGGCTGTCAAAAGGAGCAAGACAGACAGCTGCCCGCGACCTGCTCCGCAGCGACCAAACCTCAGACCCGCCTCCGCGCCCCCGCTTCCGGCTACGCGGTACGGTCCGCCCCCGGGCCCAGAAGCCATCGCTTCGCGCTGCTCTCTTGCAGAGCCTCCCGATAAGATTTGCGGGTGGTACCTCTACGAAAAGAGGTGCACTCAAGCGTGCGGCGACCTTCGCCTCACTTACAGAGTATATTTGGAAGGATGATCTTATTTGAATTGTGTATACTTGAAGTGTGTTTAACTTTTTTCAATTTTTTTATATATACTTGAAGAGTTTTTAACTTTTGATTTGAGTTATTTATTTATTTATTTATTTATTTATTTATTTTGAGACAGATTCTCGCTCTGTCGCCGAGGCTTGAGTGCAATGGCGCGATATCCGCGCCTTGCAGCCTCCGCCTCCCGGGTTCAAGCGTTTCTCTGCCTCAGCCTCCTGAGTAGCTGGGATTACAGAGGCCGGCCAACACACCCAGCTAATTGTTGTGTTTTTAGTAGGGAGGGGATTTCACCATGTTGGCCAGGCTGGTCTCTAATTCCTGACCTCGAGTGATCCGTCCACCTCGGCCTCCCAAAGTGCTGGAATTACAGGCGTGAGCCAACGTGCCCGGCCCGAATTGATTTTAGATGTACAAAACTACAGCAAAGAGTTCCTATATACCTTTCACCCAGTTTCGTCTGTTATCATCTTACATAATCATAGTTCAATTATCAAAACCAGAAAATTAACATTACTATCTTTTAACCGGTAGATCTTAACCAAATTTTGCCAGTTTTCCCACTAATGTACTTCACTGGATCTGGTCCAGGATCCAATATTCAGGATCCCACTCTTTATTTTGTTGTAAAATCTCCTGGGTGTTCTCTAATCTGTGGCAATTCCTCAATTTTTTTTTTCTTTAAAACCTTGATACTTTTATTGTATTTTTTTCTGTTTTTTATTTTATTTTATTTTTATTATACTTTAAGTTCTAGGGTGCATGTGCACAACATGCAGGTTTGTTACATATGTATACATGTGCAGCACCCATTAACTGGTCATTTACATTAGGTATATCTCCTAATGCTATCCCTCCCCCCTCCCCCCACCCTGTGTCCAAGTGTTCTCATTGTTCATTTCCCACCTGTGAGTGAGAACATGCGATGTTTGTTTTTTTGTCCTTGCGATAGTTTGCTCAGAATGATGGTTTCCAGCTTCATCCATGTCCCTACAAAGGACATGAGCTCATCCTTTTTTATGGCTGCATAGTATTCCATGGTGTATATGTGCCACATTTTCTTAATCCAGTCTGTCATTTATGGACATTTGGGTTGGTTCCAAGTCTTTGCTATTGTGAATAGTGCCACAATAAACATATGTGTGCTTGTGTCTTTATAGCAGCATGATTTATAATCCTTTGGGTATATACCCAGTAGTGGGATGGCTGGGTCAAATGGTATTTCTAGTTCTAGTCACTTGAAGAATCACCACACTGTCTTCCACAATGGTTGAACTGGTTTACAGTCCCACCAACAGTGTAAAAGTGTTCCTATTTCTCCACAGCCTCTCCAGCACCTGTTGTTTCCTGACTTTTTAATGATTGCCATTCTCACTGGTGTGAGATGGTATCTCATTGTGGTTTTGATTTGCTTTTCTCTGATGGCCAGTGATAATGAGCAGTTTTTCGTGTGTCTATTGGCTGTATAAATATCTTCTTTTGAAAAGTGTCTTTTCATGTCTTTTGCCCACTTTTTTATGGGATTGTTTGATTTTTTCTTATAAATTTGTTTAAGTTCTTTGTAGATTCTGGATATTAGCACTTTGTCAGATGGGTAGATTGCAAAAATTTTCTCCCATTTTGTAGGTTGCCTGTTCACTCTGATGGTAGTTTCTTTTGCTGTGCTCTTTAGTTTAATTAGATCCCATTTGTCAATTTTGGCTTTTGTTGCCATTGCTTTTGGTGTTTTAGTAATGAAGTCCTTGCCCATGCCTATGTACTGACTGGTATTGCCTAGGTTTTCTTCTAGGGTTTTTATGGTTTTAGGTCTAACATTTCAGTCTTTAATCCATCTTGAATTAATGTTTGTATAAGGTGTAAGGGAGGGATCCAGTTTTAGTTTTCTACATATGGCTAGCCAGTTTTCCCAGCACCATTTATTAAATAGGGAGTCCTTTCCCCATTTCTTGTTTCTGTCACGTTTGTCAGAGATCAGATGCTTGTAGATGTGTGGTGTTATTTCTGAGGGCTCTGTTCTGTTCCATTGGTCTTTATCTCTGTTTTGGTAACCATACCATGCTGTTTTGGTTACTGTAGCCTTGTAGTATAGTTTGAAGTCAGGTAGTGTGATGCCTCCAGCTTTGTTCTTTTGGCTTAGGATTGTCTTGGCAATGCAGGCTCTTTTTTGGTTCCATATGAACTTTAAAGTACGTTTTTCCAATTCTATGAAGAAAGCCATTGGTAGCTTGATGGGGATGGCACTGAATCTATAAATTACCTTGGGCAGTATGGCCATTTTCACGATATTGATTCTTCCTATCCATGAGCATGGAATGTTCTTCCATTTGTGTCCTCTTTTATTTCATTGAGCAGTGGCAAAACCTTGATACTTTTAAAGGATACCAGTCAGTTATTTTGTAGAAGTTCATTCAATTCGAATTTATCTACTGTTTCTCATGATTAGATCAATGGTATGCATTTTGGGACCAAATACCATGAAAGAGATGTTGTGCACCGGATGCAGTGGCTCAAGCCTGTAATCCCAGTACTTTGGGAGGCCAAGGTGGGCAGATCATCTGAGGTCAGGAGTTTGAGACCAGCCTGGCTAACATGGTGAAATCCCATTTCTACTAAAAATACAAAAAATTAGCTGGGCGTGGTGGTGCGTGCCTGTAATCCCAGCTACTTGGGAGGCTGAGGCAGGAGAATTGCTTGAACCCAGGAGGCAGAGGTTGCAGTGAGCCGAGTGCTCTCTGGCTTGGGCATCAAGAGCGAAACTCTGTCTCAAAAAACAAAAAAAAGTGATGTTGTGGCCGTGTGATATATGACGGTGAAATGTCTTATTAATGATGGTTTGAATCTTGACTACTTGGTGAAGGTAGTATCTGCCAGATTTGTTCACTGTAAGTTACTATTTTTCTCTTTGTAATTAGTAAGTACTGCGTAAGGAGATAATTTTACATTTATTTATTTATTTTTCCTTCAACTTTTATTAGGCTGGTGCAAAAGTAATGGCAAGAAACTGAAATTACTTTTGCACCAACCTAATATTTTAAGTTCTGGGGTACATGTGCAGATGTGCAGGTTTGTTACATAGGCAAACATGTGCCATGGTGGTGTGCTGCACAGATCAATCCATAACCTAAGTATTAAGCCCAACATCCGTTAGCTATTCTTCCCAATGCTCTGTCTTCCCCTACCCCTGCCCCAATCAGACTCCATTATGTTGTTCCCCCACCGTGTGACCATGTGTTCTCATCCTTCGGCTTCCACTTCTAAGTAAGAACATACAGTGTTTGGGTTTCTGATCCTGTGTTAGTTTGCTGAGGGTAACAGCTTCCAGCTCCATCCATGTCCCTGCAAAGGACATAATCTCATTCCTTTTCATGGCTGCATAGTATTCCATGGTGTGTATGTACCATGTTTTCTTTATCCAGTCTATTGTTGATGGGCATTTAGGTTGATTCCATGTCTTCACTATTGTGAATAGTGCTGTAGTGAACTTACGTGTGCATGTATCTTTAAAATAAAGTGATTTATATTCCTTTGGGTATATACCCAGTAATGGGATTGCTGGGTCAAATGGTACTTCTGCTTCTAGATCTTTGAGGAATTGCCATACTGTCTTCCACAATGGTTGAACTAATTTACATTGTCACTAACAGTGTAAAAGCATTCCTTTTTCTCTGCAATTTTGCCAGCATCTGTTGTTTCTTGACTTTTTAATAATTGCCATTCTGACTGGTGTGAGATGGCATCTCACTGTGGTTTTGACTTGCATTTCTCTAATGATCAGTGCTGTTGAGCTTTTTTTCATGTTTTTTGGCCACATGAATATCTTCTTTTGAGAAGTGTCTGTTCATGTCCTTTGCCCAATGGGGTTGTTTGTTTTTTTTTTCTTGTAAATTTGTTTAAGTTCCTTGTAGACTCTGGATATTAGACCTTTGTCAGATGGATAGATTGCAAAATTTTTCTTCCATTCTGTAGGTTGTCTGTAGGTTGTCTGTTCACTCTGCTAGTAGTTTCTTTTGCTGTGCAGAAGCTCTTTAGTTTAATTAGATCCCATTTGTCAATTTTTGCTTTTGTTGCAATTGCTTTTGTGGTTTTCATCGTGACATGGTTGCCCGTGCCTATGTCCTGAATGGTATTACCTAGATTTTCTTCTAGAGGGGTGTGTGTGTGTGTGTGTGTGTGTGTGTGTGTGTGACATAGTCTCACTGTGTCGCCCAGGCTGGAGTGCAGTGGCGTGATCTCGGCTCACTGCAAGCTCCGCCTCCTGGGTTCACGCTGTTCTCCTGCCTCAGCCTCCCGAGTAGCTGGGACTACACGCACCTGCCACCACGCCCAGATAATTTTTTGTATTTTTGGTAGAAATGGGGGTTTCACCATGTTAGCCAGGATGGTCTCAATCTCCTGAACTTGTGATCCACCCGCCTCGGCCTCCCAAAGTGCTGGGATTACAGGCGTGAGCCACGGCGCCTGGCCTAGTTTTTAATGGATTCTAATCCAATAATTTTATGGGTTTGTTTTTTTTTTTTTTGCTTGAATTGTTTTGGATTTGACCATTTCTGCATGTTGAAATTTGACTTGGGTTTGGCCTTAGGTTGCAGATGGAATATTTTCTCCAATAAGAAATAAGAAGTCCAGCAGTGCTTTCAGAATTCCAGAAGGAACTGAAAGTCCATTCATATCAAGAGTTATTTGTTGAGGGACTTCTCGGTGCCAGGCCCTGAGCTAACTGCCGAGGGGTAGACAGGTCCCAAAACAAGGTCCTACTCTCAAGCATCTCTCAGCCAGGGGAACAGACCCATAGAAATCTGAGTATGAGGTAGGGCAGACAGAACTGTGTGTTTACATGTGTGCAACAGATAAGGGAAAGAGAAAGCAGGTTGCTAGGTGCTGTGGGAGAGACACGCATACACAAACTTGGAAGCTCCTACCTAAAGCTCTTTGTCTGACAGGATCCCACCTTCTTTCATTCATTCACTGAACATCATTTTCACATTGCTTAACGTTCATTTCAATAAACATTCACTGAAAATGTTTTTTGAACACCTATGATATGCTGGACACTATTCTAGGTAATGGGGTATAGATCAGGGAATAAGACAAACCAGATTTCTGCTTTCAGGAAGCTGACATTCTAGTGGGAAAAACAAACAATAAGCAAGGAAAGAAATAAGGAAAATATTTCTGGATAGTAATAAGCCTTTTAGATGGTCAGAGGAGGCCTCTGAAAAGATGACATTTGAACTGAGGCCTGCACTATGAGAAAGCATAGATCAATGCAAAGATTAGGGGGTAGGGGTCAAGGGCACAGTTAAAAAGCAGCACTTGCAAAGACCCTGTGGCTAGAATGAATTTATGGTGTTTGAGGAACCTGTTCTTGGAATGTCTGAGCTTGGGACCTAGTGGTTCCAGTTGCAATAAGGTGGGCAGAGTCCGATTATAGAGGGCTATGTAGGCTCTGGTAAAGAGTTTGGGTCTTAATCTAAACCTGATGGAAGCCATGGGAGAGATTAAGTTGAGGAATAACATTATCTAGCTTATGTTTTCAAAAGTTCATTTTGGCTGCAATGTGGAGAATGGAATATAAGGATTTAAGATCAAAAGCAGGGAGGCCAGTCAGGAGGTGGATGCAGCTGTCCAGGCGACAAGTGATGACTTAGAATAGGAGCAGGCACTGTCAAGCTATGTTTGATTGTAGCTTCAAGAGAATATGCTGATGGATTGGACGTGAAGATTTAAGGCAAAACAGTTGACAAGGATTATCCTAGGTTGGGGCCTAAGCCACCAGGGCCTGGAGAGAGGTTGAGCCAGTAGCTGAAGATCCTAGATATAATGAGGGTCTCGATCACTTCTCTGGATATATACAATGTACCCACCCTGTGACAGACTCTGGGGGTGATACAGAGATAAAATATATGTGGCCCAGATTCGCAAGCGCTTACCTTTTCATCAAGGGTCTCTCCAAGGGTAAGAGGGGAAGGGCTGCATTCATTCAGACTTCCAGAGTTTTAACAAAGAACTTCTAAAACCAGCTTACAAACTTTATGGTATATTTTTGAAACACTAATGTTTAATACTTTTAACCCACTTATGCCGGAGGTTGCCATTTTTTTTGGATTTTTGCAATCAGACCTTGGTGATGACTTTGAGTAGTAAGATAGAAATAACTTTCACATGTTTAGTATTCCCATAATGGAACACTAGGCATAAATGGCCTAACACATACATGTGCCCCAACAACCACAATAAACAAAACTGTATAAATGTTCTGTTCACATAATAATGGCTGGATTTAGTTTTTAAAATACAAATTCATGCTGCTCTATAGAAGATGTGGTGTGGTGCGGGAACAGGCCCAAGTTTAACCTGCCTGCTTGATGAAAACCCTCTTTCAATCCTGTCACTATATCTCCAGATTGGGATGTGTCAGCCCACTTGGGAGAACACCAAGAATTTAAATGTGAAATCTTTTGTGACTGTGCGACTTTCCTAGCTCCTTTTTTGACAGACTCTGCATGTACTTCATTCATTTATCCATCGAATATTTGCTACGCATGTACTATGTGCTGGGCACTCTTCTAGATCTCAGGACACATCTGTGAACACAAGGTCCCTGGTTTCAAAGAGCTTACATTCTAATGAGGTATGCAGAAAACAAATAAGCCAACAAGGAAAGAAATGGCAATTTCAGAATGTGATGAGTAAAGGAAGTAGATTAGGAGAATATGCAGAAGGTGATGTGGAGAGAGGGGATCTGGGAAGGTTACTCTGAGGAAGTGGCATTTGAGTAGAGTCCTGAATGTCAAGAATGAACCAGCTCTGCAAGGAGGTGGGAGGAGAATATTCTTGGCAGATATTAGGACTTGTGCAAAGATCAAGGTGAGAGGATCATCCTAGCTTCTGAAATTGAGGAGAAGGTCAGATACTAAGATGTGGGGATTCTTCAGTCAACAAGATGCCCTCCTGAAGCTATTGGAACTAACAGAAGGATATAAACCTAAGAGCAGAGAAAGTTAAATAGCACAGGGTGAGGTACAGGAGGAGTAAGATCTAATCACTTAAACTTCTTTAGGGCCCATCTGGCAGGTGCTTCTGGCTCCTTGCCCTGGACACTTCCTTAGCCACTGATGTGCCTTCTGGTCTTGGACACTAGACCCTGCTGCGTAAGAATAAGGAAATAAATCAGCTCCTTCAGAAAGCCCTTGATACAGGTTACCCTGCTCCATTGGCTCCCCTCCTGTTCAAAGTCTGTTTCACCATATGCAAGCAACCCACGTCCAAATCAAATTTGTCATCCTGACCTTTGCCTCTGGGGATTGGGAAAACACAGGGCTGGAAGCATCTGTTGTTTCCTCTCTGTTTTATTCCCAGTCATGTCCTGGTTTCCATTCTTACTACAATGATGGTCTTACACTAATTAGAGTGAATAAACTCCAGCTCCATTTTCTTCCAGAAAGAGAATTGGGAGGCCAGGGAACTTTTCCGGAACTGCCAAAGAAAGTTCTGGAGGGAATTCCCCGGTCAGTCCAGGAAGTGGAGATGGGCCTCATGGAACTGGAAGGAGGTCCAAGCTAATGTGTGGCTGAGCTCAAGCTCGTTTGCTTGGGACGAGCGACTGATGTTCTGCAAGCATAACTATTACATGTTTGCATTTTCTTAATTTTCATTGGGTTTCATTTTCCATGTTGTTAGTTTCCTGGATGAATCTTGAATAGGAAAGAGTCACATTATGTGCTGGGCACTCTTCTAGATCCAAAGACACATCTGTGAACAAGACAGACAAGGTCCCTGGTTTCAAAGAGCTTACATTTTAATGAGGTATGCAGAAAACAAATAAGCCATAGAGGAAAGAAATGGCAATTTCAGAATGTGATGAGTAACCCTCGTTGCATCTCTTTGCATCTCTAGTTGTGAAACTTTCATTACCTCTCTTTGCAGGTGTATTTGAATAAACCAGGTTGGCAAATCATACTATAGCTGAGAGGTGAGAGAAAATCTAATTTCTTTACTTGGTCTTTACAAATCTGGTCTTCCTCATGATCCCCCACTTGCTGGTTAATGAGGAAAAAATAAATGTTTTGGCTTATCAGTTTAAGATCTTGTTTGAGCCAATAATTTAAATAATTTTATTAAGTAATTCTCACTAAAGGCTCTGTCTCAGAGTTGTCACCTGGCAGAGAAAGAATCAGGGACCTGGGCATAGTGACGTCTACTCCTAGGCTTTCCCAGGGGAGGTCTTTTGTCTGCTTGGTCACTGCCTGTCCTGCTGTCTTTACAAGCCAACTGGATCTTGGGTAGGCCTTCAAGTAAAGCTTTTTTGGCTCACTCACCTGGGGGTGTTCTCTGAGTTGCTAGGACTCTCCTGTCCCACTTCCGTTGGCACCATAATCCCCTCCAAGATCTCTCCATGACTCTCAGTTGTTTGCAGCCTGGGTTGTCCAGTATGCCACTTCTGGAAAGTCCTTCACCCAGACTTTTAGCGACTTCTTCTTCCCATCTATACCACAGGGAAGCCAAGAAAGCTTACCACCAGCACAGCCAGCCACAGCCCATAGAGCACTTAGAAGTGAATTGGAAAATGATGTGCCCAGCAAGACGAGGATTTAAGAAAAGGCAGCACTCTTGCAAGATCGATGCCACAGTGGTCTGCTGGCGCCTGTTCTTACTGCTTCATGAGAATCAGCGGTCAAATTTTCATGAACTTTGAGAGCCTAGTTGCTAAACACAAACATTATTAAAAATCAAGTTATATAAACTTACAATTAAATAAATTATATCAAAAACAAAGATAATACTCAAAATGTATCATTTCCTACTTATTTTGCTACCTTTTGCTGTTATTTATACTCCTGAGGTTACTTACATCTATTATATATCTGTGGTAGAAACACTATATGGTGATGTCGTGCTGTGCATCTCTTCCCAGCTCTGCATTCGGTGGAGTTATGTTGGTATCACATCATGAAATCAGCCATGGTGGGTGTGTTTACACCACAGAAATAGGCAAAGGCTATATATCGGGGCTGGATTTATCGTTTTGTTGATTGTCTAGTCTTAAGAAAGAAATGTAGGAAATGTTAATAATGTAGATTAAATTTACAAGTGTGTGGGACCTGTAGCCGTTATATTGTGAGTAGTAAAATAAAATAAGGGAATATTCTTTCAGCATTTGAAAACTATTCAGCAAAGTTACTCAGGTCATTGACAAATGAGTGAAGATTCAACCAACATACATCTCTGGTATTGCACTTTCCTCTTGTTAACATAGAGCAAAATGGCAAGTAGCATTGGAACTATACTTAATCACCAATTGCAACCACAGGTTTGTTACAGATACAGACATTTATCAGCACAGCACTGAGGAAGCCCTTTGCAAGGATATGAGACTTGCACTCTGAAATTTGCTGTCTCCACCCCCTGCTCTATTCCTTTTACTGGGGATGTTTGTGTGTGAATAAATCATACAGCAATACACCATGGCCCCATCCACAGGGCCTCATTCTAGGGAATCATGCCAGTTTTACTTTAATGCAGCTATATTCTAGGCTGGTTCATGGCAGCCAGTCTTCTTCCCAGAGCTGTAAAGAGTGTGTGTCACTCTCTCTTATCTAATACACCTTCTTCTCTCTCTTTTCTCTTTTCTGTCATCCCTGAAGTGTCCACATTCTACCACTACATGGCAAGTAAGCCTATGGCCCAGTGCCCTGGCTGGGAAGTCTATCTTATATGGTCTGCAAGAAAATTCCAGCAACTGACTCTACCAGATCTGGTTGTGATTTGGTAAAAGGAAGTGGGATGGGAGGGAATGGGACAAAGAAATCTAGAGTAACTTCTCACAAAGTAATGGGTTAGCTTGCAGTCTATTTGCTTGAAGTACAATCCTGTATTTGAATGTTTGTTTTGTTTTGTTTTGTTTTTTGAGATGGGGTCTTGCTCTTTTGCCCAGGCTGGAGTACAGTGGCACAATGTCAGTTCATTGCAACTTCCACCTTCCAGGATCAAGTTATTCTTCTGCCTCAGCCTCCCAAGTAGCTGAGACCACAAGTGTGCACCACCACACCTAGCTAATTTTTTATGTTTCTGGTAGAGACAGGGTTTTACCATGTTTCCCAGGCTGGTCTCAAACTCCTGAGCTCAAGCAGTCCTCCTGCCTTGGCCTCCCAAAGTGCTGGAATTACAGATGCATGCCACCATGCCCAGCCTCAGTATTTGAATGGTAAAAGCTATATCTGAACACCAGGACCAACTACATAATTTGTGGGTCCCAGTGCAAAATGTAAATGAAAATGAAAATGTGGGTCTTCTTGTTCAAATGTATTAAAAATTTCAAGATGGCAACAGAAAAGCATTAAACTAAGCCTGGGGCTCTGGGGGACACGGGCTGTACCCCCATGGCCCTGGCTCTGCTGCACGCTTTCTCTTTCCATCTCTTCAGAATATTCCTAATTACTTACCTTCTCTCCTGCCCCAGGCACATGAATGTTCTGAGTCAAGCAGGGAGTGAGTCACACACTCAGGAAAACAAATATGAAAGGCTCATCAAAAAAAAAAAAAAAAAAAAAACCCTGATTATTTAAGTTTCCTAACTTGTGCCCAGATTCCCTCTGGGATCTGTGAAAACCAAGAGTGAAAGAAGGGCAAAATGATGTTTCTTTCATTCAAGTATGCATCCATTCCTTCTTCATTTGTTGAGCACCTGCTGTCCTCCCAGCACGTTCCAGGCCCCAGAAATTCAACAGCGAGGAAAGCAGACACATCCCTGTGCTCATGAGGCTCTCTGTGTAGTGCATAAACGAAGTCTGAACAAATAATGATTCAAACAAATACACAGTTACAGACTGGGATAAAGCAAGAAGACTGATTTTACGAGCAGGGCTTTGATAGACCAAAGGAGATTGCCCAGGATCAAGGGTATGGTGTTAGGGGTGGGTTAGGGAGGGTGGTTAGAGAAAGTTTCGCTAATGATTTGGGCCTGAGGTCTGAGAAGATATTTAAAAAGAGGGATCAAGCACATGCTAAGGAGAGAAAACAGCAGGCACCCAAACCTTTGCATGACCCCAAAATGCTCGCGGCAGGGTAGTGCCCCCTCTCCTGGCTGCTCAAGACGGGACCTAAGCTGCCTCTAACTCCTGCTGTCTTTTCATGTTCTCTGATTCTGGGAAACGAAGAATTGGCAGGAACTGAAAATGACTAGGAAGAGGACATACTGGGTGCCCAACTCTTCTGGTGGCCTTGTGAATCTTGGCATCGACATAGGCGATGACATGGTTTCAGGACTTAGTTATGTAAGTAGATCTCTTATCATCAGCACCCCAGGAAACTGAGTTGGCAGATTATTCTCCATAGTCATAAATTACGTCAAACAATTTCTTCCTATACTTATTTACCCTTGAATTTGTAAATTTTTTTCTTTTCTTTTTTTGTTCTCTCTCTCTTTTTTTTTTTTTTTTTTTTGACTCAGGGTCTTGCTTTGTCACCCAGGCTAGAGTACAGTGGCACAATCATAGCTCACTGAAGCCTCCTGGGTTCAAATGATCCTCCCACCTCAGCCTCCTGAGTAGCTGGGACTATAGGCACATACCACCACACTGAACTAATTTTTAAATTTTTCACAGAAGCGGGGGTCTCCCTATGTTGCCCAGACTTGTCTTGAATTTCTGGCCTCAATCCTCCTGTCTTGGCCTCCCAAAGCACTGGGATTACAAGCATGAGCCACCCCACCCAGCTACTCTTGATTTTTTTCAAATGGACCTCAGGCTTCCACAATTAGATCAATTATAATCCGTCATCATGGCACACCTTCATGGTTTATGCATATCTCTATGCATAAGATTGTATAGAGATTAGATTGTATCTATATATCTATCTGTCACCTATTACCTACTTATCTATGCATTTACTTGAAATAATAATAATAATAATAAGCATCTGCAAACCCATCACCAACACATCAGCTTGGACCTTGACAATCAGACGCAGCAATTGGTCTTCCCCCATCTCATTCCCCAACCCTTCCTACCTGATGTAACCACTATTCTGAGCCTCTTTCTGTCAATCCTTGCTGTGCTTTTAAAATAGTATTATTTTATATAGAATATATTATGTATTCTATATGAAGTCCTAAAAATTACCTGTCCTTTTATTTTAGTTGTCAAAAGGGAAACATATAATATTTTAGGATTTGCTTTTCTACTTGTTGGTTTCTTTTTAGTAGATTTACCCTCAAAGAGTGACTTGGTCCCTCATTCTGCGGATAACTAACTATGACACCCTTTATTCCTGTCTAAATTGTTTACTGTCAGATAAAAATCCAAAGATACCTCTTTGACTTGGCCAGACTCACTCAGCAAATGTGGGCAGAGCGAGTGCTGGGACCTACTTGTTCTGACTCTAGGCCCCCTGCTTACTCCCAGTGCGGAAGCCTTTCTTTAGGAAGCAGGATATAGAAAAATCCATCTCTCCATGGGCATCTGGTCCAACATTCCCTCAGGACAGAATTTATGAGTTTTGAAACTGATGCTCTTTTGTTTCTCTTTTCCAAGAAAAGCTACACTCTCCAAGATGGCCCCTGGAGTCAGCAAGAGAGAAATCCGGAGGCTCCGGGGAGGGCAACTGTCCCACCGTGGGGGAAGTATGATGCTGCCTTGAGAACCATGATTCCCTTCCGCCCCAAGCCAAGGTGAGTCCTGATGGGGGTGGTGGGGGAGAGCTGGTATCCACCAGGTCAATGATCCCTAACCCTGCCAAATAGACCTCTCGTGTAGGTTGCATAACTATGTCCCTACACAACCAAAACCCGTCAGAGCAGCCTGAGGCACATCAGGGAGGCACATCGTCATAGCCATTCATTCATTATTTATTCATTCAGAAAGGATCATTGAGCACCTACATGTGCCAGGCACTGCGCTACACCACACGGGAAGAACAGTGAGCAAACAGATGTGATCTTTGCCATCAGGGACCTCACATGGGAGACAAAGACAATGAGCAAATAGACTTGTGCATGATGTGATTACAAGCTGTTTAAAGAAGGTGCTGTGAAGAAATATGCGAGTGTTGAGGAACAGGAGAACCATGACAACTTGATAGGTTCTGAGTGGCTTTTAAGCTGAGTGACACCTAAAGGGAGAACAAGAATTTCCTAAGCAAGAGTAGGAGAAGAATGTTCGGGGAACAGCCTCTGGGACAGCCTTGCCTGGAGGGGCAAGGAACACAGCATGAAGTGTCCAGGAACTGAGAAAGAAGGAGGCCAGTGTCACTGGAGAGTCTTGTGCGATGTGGGCGTGGCATGAGGTGAGGCTGCAGAGGAAGGCGGATCAGACAGGTTCTCAAAGGTCACATTAAGGATACTGGCCTTGGTTATAGGAGTAACCAGGAGCCACAGGAAGGCCCTAGGCTGTTAACCTTACATTTAAGAATGAAAGAAATTCAATGTATACCCCCTGAATCAATCATAGTTTAATGTAATCATCCCCAAATTGCTTTCTTTTTTTAACAGAAAACAGTCACAAGAAAATTTTGTTTGTTTTATTTTTTATTTTTATTTTTTTGAGATGGAGTCTCACTCTCTTGCCCAGGCTGGATTGTAGTAGCGTTATCTGGGCTCACTACAACCTCCATCTCCCGGGTTCAAGTGATTCTCTGCCTCAGCCTCCCAAGTAGCTGAGATTACAGGTGCCTGCCACCATGCCCGGCTAATTTTTATATTTTTAGTAGAGACAGTTTTTACCATGTTGGCCAGGCTGGTCTTGAACCCCTGACCTCAGGTGATTCACCTGCCTCAGCCTCTCAAAGTGCTGGGATTACAGATGTGAGCTGCTGCACCCGGCCAATTTTAATCGACTTTAAAACTATGTACAAGTATAAAACATTGGTTTTTATTTCAAAAGTTGGTGGAACATATCCAGTCATTAAACAGTCAACAAAACGTATGCTAGTAGATTACATGAAGACTATATACAATATAAAAATAGCTGAAAACAGTCTTCCCTGTAAAAATAATTTAAAGTGAACTTTTCAATTTAAAATATCATCCATAGCAGAAACAGCCATTTAATATGAGTTGTTTTTTTCTTTTCCTAGCAGTAATGGTTCTAGCAGGGTATTTTATGCATAAAGAATATATTTCAAACCGTTTTTATTGTAATAAATACTAAAGCAACATAGGAATACTTTATAATTTAGGACCAAGTTGCTTTCTAACTTAATACAGCCTTGCTTTCAGGGGCCCCTACAGAATCACGCTGGTAAGCATGCACACGCTCATCTATTTGTTATTTATTGACAAGATCTTAACGCTCTGTCAGTCTGACTCTTCAGCGTTTAATCACCAAAAGTTCATTTTGTGTTTACGATTTCTCCTTCTCTTCAACATGTTTTCTAAGATTTTTATCTATCAACAAACTGCATTTGTTTTCCCATTTTTAAACTCTGAGCTTCTGTCCATACTGGTTGCATTGTTACCATACTGAATTATGTTATCTCCACCAAGAAAAAAGAACCTTGGTACTTTTGTTCACCTGGGTAACCACATCTTAGATAAATATATTGTTTCTGTTGGGGCTTTGAGATATTAGCACTAGTTCATAGGTCTTGCCCTGTCTTTTGTGATCACAAATAGTACAATCTCTTGCCCTCCCCTCACCCGCTCCTTGCTCCAATATCCCTGGCAAGGGCATGTGGCCAGCCTTGTGGAGAACACAGGATATAAAAGGGTGGAGAAAAGATGTCATAGCCCCTCTCCCCTACCCTCAAAAGAAATCTTATAAGTTCGGCATTTTCATCTTCCCATCTTTCTCCTCAAGTCTCTTTTCAAATTGCATTTTCTTCCCACAGAAACACATAACCTTAAAGGCAATTTTGAAAAAAAAAAAAAGTGGAAAAATGACACATAATCCCAACACCCTAATTTAATCATTTTTGGTATTTGTAAATCATTCTTAAAGATAATACCTTATCATCTTTAACTATGTATGCATTCAATTTTATTGTTTGTAAAAGTTTCACAGAAGAATTAAAGCCATGAGAACCTCTCTTCCTATTTCTTTGCCAACTCCAACTCCTTTTTCAATGTCAACCACTATCAGCAATGTGATATAAATGTATATACTTTTTTGTCTGCTTTCCCTCCTTTCTTCCTTTTTTATATAAGTAAAAAAAAAAAAATACTTTTTTTTTGTTTTTGTTTTTTTCCTTTTGAGACGGAGTCGTGCTCGGTCTCCCAGGCCGGAGTGGCAGTGGCGTGATCTTGGCTCACTACAACCTCCGCCTCCCGGGTTCAAGTGATTCTCGCAACTCAGCCTCCCAAGTAGCTGGGATTACAGGCATGCACACCACCACACCAAGCTAATTTTTGTATTTTTAGTAGAAACAGGGTTTCACGATGTTGGCCTGGCTGGCCTCAAACTCCTGACCTCAGATGATCCACCCTCCTCAGCCTCCGGAAGTGCTGGGATTACAGGCGTGAGCCACTGCGCCCTGGGATTACAGGCGTGAGCCACTGCGCCCGGCCAATACTGAGTTTTTAATCTGCAAGTGGTCTTTTTTTGGCTCTTGCTTGGAACTCTTCCTGTGTTCTACATATAAACAAACCTTATTGAAAAAAAAAAAATCCAAACATCTACATTGAATTTACATTTGCATTTTATAGTATGGGTAGATCATAATTTCTCTCTTTTTGTTTAAATAATTCCCCAGTTAATGGGTACTTTTGTTGTTTATGGTTTTCAACTTACAAATAAGAGTCATGAAAACATGTTTG